>NW_022437074.1:2412531-2578288 GCF_009761245.1 Sapajus apella
TTTTTTTTTTCCTTCAGACCTGCCCAGCCCAGCAAGGAGGCAGCCTATTCACTGTTGGCCTGTAGAGGCTTTGCTGAGCTGCTGTGGGCTCCACCCCACTGCCGAGTGAACTTCCCTGCAGTCCTGTTTATAATGGTGTAGTTAGATCTGCTTTGGCGATGGTGGCCCGCCTCTGTTGAGGCGGAGTCTCTCTGCTGTGGTGGGTTGCCTTGGCAACGGCGGGCTGCCTTAGCAATGGCGGGTTGCCTTGGCAACGGCGGGCTGCCTCAGCATTGGCCGACTACCTCGGTCATCACAGGCTGCCTCAGTAATGGTGGACGCCCCTCCCCCACAGAGCTGGACTGTCCGGGGTTCAGCTGTGCTTGCTGTGAAAGTCTCAATCCAGAGTTTCTGGTTGCTGTTCTTTTGTGGGTATGGGACCAGCCGAGCCTGATCGCCTGGCTCCCTGCCTCAGAGCCTTTTTTAAGTTGGTGTCCCAGTCGCCTGTTGAAGAGGCGCCGGGGTCCGTTTGTTTTCCCCTGCGGCCACTCACTGCGCTGGCTTAAACAGCGGCACTGGGGTTTGTGGTGCTTTTTTTTTTTTTTTTTTTTGCCCTGGAATCTGCTGTCCTGGTTCTCTGCTCAGTCCCCTTTTTGAACTGGCGAATGGGCAACTTCCCTTGGCTCCAATCGCCAGCCAAAAGGGCGCCTGGACTGGTGTATTTTGTGCAGAGAACTGCTGCTCTGGGGCGCCGACAAAGCAGCCGCGCGGGGCAAAGCCGTGGCTCCGGCCGGCACAGCCACACTGGCCGAAACAGCCGCGCTGGCGACCTGTGGAGCTCCTCCACCCGGGAATTTCCTAGTCTGTGGGCAATAAAAACGCGGCATCCACTCACCGTCTGCGCTTTCACTGGGAGCTGCAATCCTGAGCTGTTCCTATATGGCCATCTTGGATCCTCCCCTGTATTAGTCCCTTTTTACACTGCTGATAAAGACATACTTGAGGCTGGGCAATTTAAAAAAGAAAGACATTCAACAGACTTAATGTACCATGTGGCTGGGGAAGCCTCACAGTGATGGCAGAAGACAAGGAGGAGCAAGCCATGTCTTATATGAATGACAACAGGCAAGGAAAAAAAAAGCTTGTGCAGGGGATCTTCTCCTTATAAAGCCATCAGAACTCATGAGACCTGTCCACCACCATGAGAACTCCATGGAGAAGACCAGTCCCCACGATCTAGTTACCTTCCACCAGGTCCCTCCCAAAACATGTGAGAATTCAAGATGAGATTTGGGTGGGGACAGAGCCAAACCATATCATACATCAACTTAATTTCAAATTCCAGAGTTAGTACATGTGAGAGTTTTGGGGTACATGAGAGTTTTTTATGCTGTAACCCATGGCTGATATTTCAAAAATGATTCCATGAATAAAAGCATGCTACATAAAATTCTGTTTTTTGATAATTTTCTCTGTAAAAACTATTCAAGAAAATTGAGCATAAAAACTTCCTTAAAAACATTATTTTGAATTTTCTTCAATGTAATAGTCTCACTTCTAATTGTACAAAATAGCATCTTGAAGAGAAGAAAGCAATATATGACACATTACTCATTATATTCCCTATTAAGAGATAACATGGTTGTTAGGTCATACAGTAGGGAAAAGACTATTTGGGTATAAATCCCAGCCACAACAGGTATTGATTATTTTACTTTTATCAAATTACTTAAACGTATAATGACTGAATCTTCCACATCTAGGAAAATGGAGGAAATATTACCTATTTTATGTGGTGGCTATGAAGATTAATTAAGGCACATAGAGTAACTTGTTGGCATGTTATATGCTAGCTTTTACTTATATTATTCTAATCAATGGCAGTAAGATGATAACCCATACTATGAGCCATAAAACATTTTTAAAATTGTAATTAATATTGATCATACCCATTCCAGATTCCCAATGGCAAAAAATGAGAAAAATGCTCCCACTATGGATAAGAGGAGTTCAACAAAATTGAATATCCTGGAAATAGATGGAGTCCCTTTGTTGCTATTATCAAAAGAAATGTGGGATGAAATATGTAATTTCCCAGCCAGGCCTGACGATCTTATTCTGGCAACTTATCCAAAGTCAGGTAAGACTCAAAACATAAAAATATTCATTATTTGCATGTGAAATTATTGCATAATCTGTATTGATCAATGAAGCATGAGTGGGATTTCAAGAGAAAAAAAAATCCTATTATGGTGATATGTTCTTTGATGTTGCAGGACATTTAGCATTCGTGATCTCTAGGGTAACAATTTCCAGTAGCACTCTCTCAAGATAAAAGATTTCTAGACTGTTGATGGGAGTGTAAATTAGCTCAACCATTGTGGAAGACAGTGTGGCGATTCCTTAAGGACCTAGAAATAGAAATTCCATTTGACCCAGCAATCCCATTACTGGGTATATAGCCAAAGGATTATAAATCGTTCTACTATAAGGACACATGCTCACGAATGTTCATTGCAGCACTGTTTACAATAGCAAAGACCTGGAACCAACCCAAATGTGCATTGATGATAGACTGGACAGGGCAAATGTGACACATATACACCATGGAATATTATGCAACCATCAAAAACGATGAGTTCGTGTCCTTTGTAGGGACATGGCAGAACCTGGAAACCATCATTCTCAGCAAACTGACACAAGAGCAGAAAATCCAACACTGCATGTTCTCACTCACACGCAGGTGTTGAACAATGAGAACACATGGACACAGGGAGGGGAGCACTACACACTGGGGTCTGTTGGGGGGAAATGGAGGAGGGACAGGGGGATGGGGAGTTGGAGAGAGATAGCATGGGAAGAAATGCCAGATAAAGGTGAAGGGGAGGAAGGCAGCAAATCACATTGTCATGTGTGTACCTCTGCAACTATCTTGCATGTTCTTCAAATGTACCCCAAAACCTAAAATGCAGTTAAAAAATAAAATAAAATAAAGAAAAAGAAAACATAAAAGGTATTGCTAGAAATGCCAAATAGAATTCTCAAAAACAGTGAATCCAAAAGAGTCAGGAAAAGGCTAACAAAGGAATAAAGATGGAAATATATGAAATAAATAAAAAGTGGTAGATTTACAGCCAATTATGCAAGTAATTGTAAAATAGTTCCCAATTGCTTGCAAAAGGTACATTCCTGCAACCACATTGAATGCCTGAAATTAGATTGTACCATTTTATACACTATGTTTTATGCATACTTATTATGAAACAATTATAAATTAGAAATGGTAAGAGATTAAAAATAAATAAAAATAAAATATAATCTTTATAGAAAAATGCAACATCACTACTCTTGCACTTTAGGACCATTATTACATAAAAATAAGTGTTGCTCAAGAACCCAAGCCCTACGATACCATGAAAGTCAATCTAATATACTAGATAGCTACTAAGCAAATAATGAGCAGGTGACATAGTAGCCAGACAAAGAAATGACTCACATCCCAGAAAGGATGGAGAGGGTGGTCCAAGATTTCATCATGCTACTCAGACCAACATGCAATTTAAAACTTATGAATTGTTTAGTTCTGGAATTTTCCATGTTGTTTTCAGACCACAATTAGCCACAGATAACTTAAACCACAGAACACAAAACTGTGAATAAAGGAGAACTATTTTATTAAATAAAATTTTATAAACAACCCCAATTAGAGTGTACTTTACACATAAAGCTGTGACAGGCTGAAAATAAAAGAATAGGAAAATGTATACCATACAAATAATAAAGATAAACTAGCTAGAATAACCATATTATAAGGAAACAAGAATTTTACTATGTATAAGGAGAAACATTTCAAAATTATAAAAAGGTTAATTCATCAAGAGAAAATACTCCTGCATGTGTATATACTTAATAACAGGGCTTCCAAATACATAAAGCAAATATGTGAAAAAAGGAGAAATAGGCAAATTGACAATTATAATTAAAAATTTTAGTACTCATCACTCAATAATTGCTAGAACAAGTAGTGAAAAAAGTACAAATTTAGAAAACCTTAACCATATTATCAGCAAGCTTGACTTAAAGATATTTTTAGAACACTCTACCCAACAGTACCAGAACCCACATTCTTTTCAAGTGCACATGAAACATTTAAAAATATTAACCATAAGATGGGTTTTAAACAAAAATTCTCAAATAAATCTAAAATATTCAAAATTTATGCAGAATATGTTATTTGAATACAAGTAGAATTAAAGCAGAAATCAGCAACAGAAAGATACCCACAAATATTTAGAAACTAAGCAATATAATTTGAAATAACATAAGACTATTAAAAGCATTAGAAAAGACTATACATGGAGTGATAATGAAAGCAGCATATTAAAATTTGTGAGAAGCAATTAAAGCAGCACTTGAAGAGAGGTTTTTCTTTTTTTTTTTTTTTTTTGTACTTTAACTTCTGGGGTACATGTGCAGATCTTGCAGGATTGTTGCATAGTTACACACATGCCATGGTGGTTTGTCTCCATCCCCCCATCACCTACATCAGTCATTTCTTCTAGTGTTTTCCCTCCCCAACCTCCCTGCCCCTCACTGCCCTTCTCCTAGCCCCCCACCTCTATGTGTGATGTTCCCCTCCCTGTTTCCATGTGTTCTCATTGTTCAACATCCACCTATGAGTGAGAACATGTGGTGTTTGGTTTTCTGTTCTTGTGTCAGTTTGCTGAGAATGATGGTTTCCAGATTCATCCATGTTCCTACAAACGACACAAATTCATCATTTTTTATGGCTGCATAGTATTTCATGGTGTATATGTGCCATATTTTCTTTGTCCAGTGTATCATTGATGGGCATTTGGGTTGGTTCCAGGTCTTTGCTATTCTAAACAGTGCTGCAATGAACATACATGTGCGCGTGTCTTTATAGTAGAATGATTTATAGTCCTTTGGGTACATATTCAGTAGTGGGATTGCTGGGTCAAATGGAATCTCTATTCCAGGTCCCTGAGGAATTGCCGCACTGTCTTCCACAATGGTTGAACTAATTTACACTCCCCCCAACAGTGTAAAAAGTGTTCCTATTTCTCCACATCCTCTCCAGCCTTTGTTTAATGGTTGCCATTCTAACTGTTGTGAAATGGTATTTCAATGTGGCTTTGATTTGCATTTCTCAAATGACCAGTGATGATGAGTTGTTGGCTGCATAAATGTCTTCTTCTACGAAGTGTCTGTTTATATCCTTTGCCCACTTTTGAATGGATTTGGTTTTTTTGTTGTAAATCTGCTTTAGTTCATTGTAGATTCTGGATATTAGTCCTTTGTCTGATGGGTAGAATGCAAAAATTTTTTCCCATTCTGTTGGTTGCCAGTTCACTCTAAATGATTGTTTCTTTTGCTGTACAAAAACTCTGGAGTTTAATTAGATCTCATTTGTCTATTTTGGCTTTTGTTGCCAATGCTTTTGGTGTTTTAGTCATGAAGCTGTTGCCAATTCCTATGTCCTGAATGGTTTTGCCTAGGTTTTCCTCTAGGGTTTTTATTTTGTTGTTGTTGTTGTTGTTGTTGTTTTAATTGCATTTTAGGTTTTGGGGTACATGTGAAGGAAGAAGATGCAAGATTGTTGCATAGGTACACACATGGCAGTGTGATTTGCTGCCTTTCTCCCCTTCACCTTTATCTGGCATTTTTCCCCATGCTATCTCTCTCCAACTCCCCGCCCCCCACTGTCCCTCCCCCATTCCCTCCAACAGACCCCAGTGTATAGTGCTCCCCTCCCTGTGTCCATGTGTTCTCATTGTTCAACACCCGCCTGTGAGTGAGAACATGCGGTGTTGGATTTTCTGCTCTTGTGTCAGTTTGCTGAGAATGATGGTTTCCAGGTTCATCCATGTCCCTACAAAGGACACAAACTCATCGTTTTTGATGGTTGCATAATATTCCATGGTGTATATGTGTCACATTTTCCCTGTCCAGTCTATCATCGATGGGCATTTGGGTTGGTTCCAGGTTTTTGCTATTGTAAACAGTGCTGCAATAAACATTCGTGTGCATGTGTCCTTATAGTAGAACGATTTATAATCCTTTGGCTATATACCCAGTAATAGGATTGCTGGGTCAAATGGAATTTCTATTTCTAGGTCCTTGAGGAATCGCCACACTGTCTTCCACAATGGTTGAACTAATTTACACTCCCACCAACAGCGTAAAAGTGTTCCTATCTCTCCACATCCTCTCCAGCATCTGTTGTCTCTAGATTTTTTAATGATTGCCATTCGAACTGGCATGAGATGGTATCTCAATGTAGTTTTGATTTGCATTTCTCTAATGACCAGTGATGATGAGCATTTTTTCATATGTTTGTTGGCCTCATGTATGTCTTCTTTTGTAAAGTGTCTGTGGATATCTTTTGCACACTTTTGAATGGGCTTGTTAGTTTTTTTCTTGTAAATCTGTTTTAGTTCTTTGTAAATTCTGGATATCAGCCCTTTGTCAGATGGGTAGACTGCAAAAATTTTTTCCCATTCTGTTGATTGCCGATTCACTCTAATGACTGTTTCTTTTGTCATGCAGAAGCTGTGGAGTTTGATTAGGTCCCATTTGTCTATTTTGGATTTTTTTTGCCAATGCTTTTGGTGTTTTGGTCATGAAGTCCTTGCCTACACCTATGTCCTGAATGGTTTTGCCTAGATTTTCTTCTAGGGTTTTTATGGTGTTAGGTTTTAAGTCTTTAATCCATCTGGAGTTAATTTTAGTGTAAGGTGTCAGGAAGGAATCCAGTTAGGTCTTATGTTTAAATCTTTAATCCATCTGGAGTTAATTTTAGTGCAGGGTGTAAGGAACGGGTCCAGTTTCAGCTTTCTGCACATGGCTAGCCAGTTTTCCCAGCATCATTTATTGAACAGGGAATCCTTTCCTCATTGCTTGTTTTTGTCAAGTTTGTCAAAGATCAGATGGTTGTAGGTGTGTGGCATTACTTCCTAGGCCTCTGTTCTTTTCCATTGATCTATATCTCTGTTTTGGTGCCAGTACCATGATGTTGATTACTGTAGCCTTATAGTACAGTTTGAAATCAGGTAGCATGATGTCTCCAGCTTTGTTATTTTTGCTTGGGATTGTCTTTGCTGTGTGGACTCCTTTTTTAGTGCCATATGAAGTTTAAGGTGGCTTTTCCAGTTCTGTGAAGGTCATTGGTAGCTTCATGGGGATAGCGTTGAATCTATATATTACTTTGGGTAGTATGGTTATTTTCACAATATTGATTCTTCCTAATCATGAGCATGGAATGTTTTACATCTGTTTGTGTTCTCTCTTATTTCCTTGAGCGGTGGTTTGTAGTTCTTCTTGAAGAGATCCTTTACATCCTTTGTTAGTTGTATTCCTAGGTATTTTATTCTCTTTGTAGCAATTGTGAATGGAAGCTCACTCCTCATGATTTGACTCTCTGTTTGTCTGTTACTGGTATATAAGAATGCTTGTAATTTCTGCACATTGAGTTTGTATCCTGAGACTTTGCTGAAGTGCCCTATTAGTTTAAGGAGATTTTGGGCTGAGACGATGGGGTCTTCTAAATATACAATCATGTCATCTGCAAACAGACAATTTTACTTCCTCTTTCCCTAATTCAATACCCTTTATTTCTTTTTCTTGCCTGATTGCTCTGGCTAGAACTTCCAATATTATATGAAGTAGTAGTGGTAAGAGAGGTTATCCTGGTCTTGTGCCAGTTTTCAAAGGGAATGCTTCCAGTTTTTGTCTGTTCAGTATAATATTGGCTGTGGGATTGTCATAAATAGCTTGTATTATTTTGAGATCTATTCCATCAATACCTAGTTTACTGAGGGTTTTTAGCATAAAGCACTGTTGAATTTTGTCAAGGCCTCCTCTGCATCTGTTGAGATAATCATGTGGTTTTTGTCTTTGGCTCTGTTTATGTGATGGATTCCATTTATAGATATGTGTATGTTGAATCATCCTTGCATATTCAGGATGAAGCCTACTTGATTGTGATGGATAAGTTTTTTGATGTGCTGTTGCATTCGGTTTGCCAGCATTTTATTGAAGATTTTTGCATCCATGTTCATCATGACTATTGGCCTGAATTTTCTTTTTTAGTTGTGTCTCTGCCAGGTTTTGGTATCAGGATGATGTTGGTCTCATAAAATGAGTTAGGGAGAATTCTCTCTTTTTGTATTGTTTGGAATAGTTTCAGAAGGAATGGTACCAGCTCCTTTTTGTATGTCTGCTAGAAATCAGCTGTTAACCTGTCTGGACCTGGACTTTTTTTGGTTGGTAGGCTGCCTCAACTTCAGACCTTGTTATTGTTCAATTCAGGAGTTCAACTTCTTCCTGGTTTAGTCTTTGGAGGGTGCAAGTGTCCAGGAATTTATCCATTTCTTCTAGATTTACTGGTTTATGTGCACAGAGGTGTTTGTAGTAATCTCTGATGGTAGTTTTTATTTCTGTGGAATTGGTGGTGATATCCCCTTTATCATTTGTTATTACATCTATTAGAATCTTCTCTCTTTTATTTTTTATTAATCTGGCTAGCAGTAGATCTATTTTGTTGATCTTTTCAAAAAACCAGCTCCTGAATTTATTGATTTTTTGCAGGTTTTTGTGTCTTTATCTCCTTCAGTTATGCTCTGATCTTAGTTATTTTTTGTCTTCTGCTAGCTTTTGAATTTGTTTGATCTTACTACTCTACTTCTTTTAATTTTGACATTAGGGTGTCGATTGTAGATCTTTCCTCGCTTCTTGTATGGGAATAAATAAAATAATAGTGCTATAAATTTCCCTCTAGACACTGCTTTAAATGTGTCCCAGAGATTCTGGTACATTGTGTCTTCATTTTCATTTGTTTTGAAGAACATCTTTATTTCTGTCTTCATTATTTATCCAGTAGTCATTCAGGAGCAGGTTGTTCAGTTTCAATGTAGTTGTGTGGTTTTGAGTGAGTTTCTTGATTCTGAGTTCTATTTTGATTGCACTGTGGTCTGACAGACTGATATAAGCTCTGTTCTTTTGCATTTGCTGAGGAGTGATTTACTTCCAATTATGTGGTCAATTTTATAGTAAGTGCAATGTGGTGCTGAGAAGAATGTATACTCTGTTGATTAAAAAAATCTGGAGACAACAGATGCTGGAGAGGATGTTAAGAAATAGGAATGCTTTTACACTGTTGGTGGGAGTGTAAATTAATTCAACCATTGTGGAAGACACTGTGGCGATTCCTTAAGGGTCTAGTAATAGAAATTCCATTTGACCCAGCAATCCCATTACTGGGTATATATGCAAAGGATTATAAATCGTTCTATTATAAAGATACATGCACACATATGTTCATTGCAGCACTGTTTACAATAGCAAAGACATGGAAGCAACCCAAATGCCCATCAAGGATAGACTGGATAAAGAAAACGTGGGACATGTACACCATGGAATACTATACAGCCATAAGAAAGGATGAGTTCATGTCCTTGCAGGAACATTTATGAATTTGGAAACTATCATTCTCAGCAAACTGACACAGGAACAGAAAACCAAACAGTGCATGTTCTCACTCATAAGTGGGTGTTGAACAAGGAGAACACATGGACACAGGGAGGGGAACACCACACACTGGGGTCTGTTGGGTGGTGCGGGGCTAAGAGAGGGATAGCAGGAGGTGGGGAGGTTGGGGAGGGATAACATTAGGAGAAATACCTAATATAGGTGAAGCGGGGATGGAGGCAGAAAACCATCATGGTGTGTGTATACCTACGTAACAATCCTGCACAAGTACCCCAGAGCTTAATGTATAATTTTTAAAAATACTATTGATAAAACAAATAGCACCTGAAAACATGAAATATTCAGAAATAAATTTAACAAAGTTGTGCACAATTTGAAGGAGAAAACACTATGGAGAGAAATTGTGTAAGACTTAAATAAATAAGGAGCCATACCATATCTATGGATCAAAAGAATCAATATTTTTAAGATATATTAACTTCTACATTAATCTATATATTCAATTTAATCTGAATCACAAACTGACAAGTTGATTCCAAGATTTATATGAAAATATAAATGCCCTTAAAAGCCAATATTTTTGATAGAAAGAGTAAAGTGGCTGGGTTTATATCAGCTGATTTAATAACATTTAACTCAGGTTCAGCATTCAAAGAAGTGTGGTATTGTTTTAAGGACAGACATAAAGAATTGACCGTTACTTTGTGCCATATGCAAAAATGTAAAAGTGCAATGCATTAGACTTCCAAATATTAAAACTAAATCTATAAAACTATGGGAGTATAGATAGGAAAATAGCTTCAAAGTTTAGGTTATACAACAATAATTTTGGAAAATAATGGAAAAACACTAACTTCATGGTTTGCATTTCATAAAAGTTCAATATAATTGGACTTCATCAAAATTAAAACTTCTGTTCTTCTAAAGACACAGTTAAAAAAATAAAAATACATGACACACATGGAGAGAAAATATTCACAATACCTATATCTGGCCAGAAGGCATAAAGAACTGTTACAACTGAAAAAAAAAAATGTACTAAATTGGGCAAAAGATATAAAAAATACTTATCACCAAAAAAGCTATACAACTAACCAATAAACACAGAATAAGATACTCAACATTATTTATTATGAGAAAATGTGAATTAATACCATAATGAAATACCACTACACATCATTTCAAATGGCTAAAAACCTGGGAATACTAAGCATTATAAGGATACAGAGGAACTGAAATTCCCATGCACTGTTGGGGAGGATGTAACATGGTATTACGTTCAACGCTCTCTTATAAAATTAAACATGCACCTGCCACACAACCCAGCAATTCCCATCCTAGAGATTTGCCTTCTAAAATAAAAATCTATGTTCATCCAAAAGCTTATACACAAATATTATAGCACATTTATTCAAAATTAGACCAACACTGACAAAAACCTAAATTTTTATTATATAAATGAATAAACACAATTGCTTATCCATAAAATTGAGTTGTTCTTGGTAATAAAAAGAAATAAACTACAGATATATACAAGAACATGAATGAATCCCAAAATAATGATGGTGTGTGAAAAAAAAATCAGACATATGAGGACATACTGTATGGTTTCATTTTATGAAATTCTACAATCTGTAAACTAATTTATATTGACAAAAACAAAAATAGATCAGCAGTTCCATGGAGTCGAAAGTGGCAAAAGGAATGACTGATTGTAATAGATACAGTTGTGATTTTGATTATGGTAATGACTGCATATATTTGTCAAATTTCATTAAACTATACATTTATAATAGGTTCATTCTCTTCTATGTAATTCTCACCCACACTGAAGTTTATTTCAAAAAACATGATTCCATAATGATGAAAAAAAGAAAAAGAAAGAAAAACTTATTTATTATGATTAAAGATAACTATTATTCATCTCTTAGCCTAAGAAGAAGTAATAAAGAAAAATAACTTACAGGAATAATTAGGAAAGGAGGAAGTCAAATTGTCTCTATTTGCAGACGACATGATTGTATATTTAGAAGACCCCATCATCTCAGCCCAAAATCTCCTTAAACTGATAAGCAACTTCAGCAAAGTCTCAGGATACAAAATCAATGTACAGAAATCACAAGCATTCTTATATACCAATAACAGACTTAAACAGAGCCAAATCCAGAAATATAAGGCCTAACACCAGAAAAACCCTAGAAGAAAACCTAGGCAAAACTATTCAGGACATAGGCATAGGCAAGGGCTTCATGACTAAAACACCAAAAGCATTGGCAACAAAAGCCAAAATAGCAAAAGAAACAATCATTAAAGTGAACTGGCAAACAACAGAATGGGAAAAATTTTTTGCAGTCTACCCATCTGACAAAGGGCTAATATCCAGAATCTACAAAGAACTAAAACAGATTTACAAGAAAGAAACAAACAAACCCAATGAAAAGTGGACGAAGGACATAACAGACACTTTTCAAAAGAAACATTTATGAGGCCAACAAACATGACAAAATGCTCATCATCACTGGTCATCAGAGAAATGCAAATCAAAACCGCATTGAGATACCATCTCATGCCAGTTAGAATGGTGATCATTAAAAAATCTGGAGACAACAGATGCTAGAGAGGATGTGGAGAAATAGGAACATTTTTACTCTGTTGGTGGGAGTGTAAATTAGTTCAGTCATTGTGGAAGACAGTGTGGCAATTCCTCAAGGACCTAGAAATAGAAACACCATTTGACCCAGCAATCCCATTACTGGGTATATATCCCAAGGCTTAGAAATCATTCTATTATAAAAACACATGCACACGAATGTTTATTGCAGCACTGTTTACAACAGCAAATACCTGGAACCAACCCAAATGCCCATCGATGATAGACTGGACAAGGAAAATGTGGCACATATACACCATGGAATACTATGTAGCCATAAAAAAGGATGAGTTTGTGTCCTTTGTAGGGACTTGGATGAATCTGGAAACCATCATTCTCAGCAAATTGACACAACAACAGAAAAACTAATACCACATGTTCTCACTCATAGGCAGATGTTGAACAATGAGAACACATGGATACAGGGAGGGGAGCATCACATACTGGGGTCTGTTGTGGGGGAATAGGGGAGGAACAGTTGGGGGTAGGGAGTTTGGGGTGGGATAACATGGGGAGAAAAAAAGAATACAGGAATTATGGTTCTTCCCTATTTCATGAGGGAAAGTTTTTTATATGATGATCTACCTAATAAATAGAGAAGTGATGGGATTAGAAAATAAGCAATTTTCTACCCACAATAAAAATTAGGTCAAGCAGGATCATTAATGAATGAATCCTGAAATAACTAGGTAAAATCTCAGAGGAACTGGTTGGTCACATGGTACTGAAATGTCATCATACAGTTTCATCCCTAAAAGCAAATGGAAATGTGGACCTTTACAATGAGCATTCTGGTGGTCGCCTCCAAAACTGAATGATAAACAGTAGCATCACTAGTAGTGAGGCAATCTGATATATGTACTTCTTGGCATACATGGTGCAAGAAGTACCAAGCAGTGCCTAGAAATCTGCCAAAAATGATCACCAGAAACTAACCAAGGCCTGGATTCCAGTCTCTGGCAAATAGAAAAACAAAAATGCACTATGAGGAAACAATCAGACAAATCCAGAATAAGCAGAGTACTACAAGACAACTGGCTGATCTGGTCAAAAGCCAATGTCAAAGAACAAAAACTAGTGTCATGAAGAAAAAGCGTGGAAGGATGATTCTAAGCTGAGACAAAAAGGGCAGCCAAAGTAATGCAGCCTATAAATCTTAATTGGGAAAAAGTGATTAATAACATTACAACACAATTGAAAAAAATTTAATATAGGTTGAATATCTCATTTTATTAAGGTTTTATTATAAAATAGATGTTCTGAGAAACATTTAGTAACCATGACAAGAGAATGTCGTATTGGGAGATACAGCATTTTTAGGCATGAAGTGTCATAATATAGGAAACATAAAAATGGATCACTCAAACATGATAGATGAGAGATTAAATACTAACAGATGATAGATGATTGATTGATAGATACATAGATACATACATACACAGATGCATAGAGAGATATAGATACATAATTAGATAGCTACATGGAGAGATAGAAGATAGATACATAGATAGATGATAGATTAGATAGATGATAGATAGATAGATAGATAGATAGATAGATAGATAGACAGATTAGATAGATATATAGATGATAGATAGCTAGATAGATGAAGGCATAACAGTTTTCACTTCTGCCTCCACAACATTGATCAAATTTCAAAGTGCTTTCATGTTGCTGCCTTTGTTCAAAATATTCAATAACTTAGGATTAAAGTTTAGTTGATAAAAACAAAGAACTATTTCAAATATTTTCAGGTACAACATGGATGCAAGAAATTTTAGACATGATTCAAAATGATGGTGATGTGAAGAAATGCAAAAGAGGCGGTCCTCTAGAGAGATACCCTTTCCTTGAATTGAAATTTCCCCATAAAGAAAAAAAAGGTAATATGCACCAAGACAGAAAGGGCTTTCAATGCAAGACTCCAGAACAATGTGTACTGTCTTTAACAGAGCTTCCATGGTAGCCAAAAGCAGCCTGTATCTTTCATGAGGTCAAATTGTTCACAAGCCAATAAGTAAAACCTTAGATTGAGTCTTCAGGGCTTCCTCCTGTTCTTAGCTTGTGGCCTTTAGCTTCCCAATAAGATTTCATTCTCTTTCTCATATTTCTCCTTCCCAATGTTATGATAAAGAACACTCCCTCTCCTTTGTATTCTCCTTCATATATTTGAATCAGTGGAAAAACCAGAAATTAGCAATCGGCTATTATAAAAGGACAGGTGTGATTTCTGAAGAAAATAGAGAAGTATTGAGGATATACCATGGACATTCCCAGCAGTAATTGTGGGAGCTAAAAAGGTTTTCTAAGAGTGTAAAACCCAGTGAGTAACATGAAATAAAGAAAGACCTCCTAGAAGACTTTTGGAACGAAAAATGCTTTACATGTGTTTGTGATAAACAATTAGTGTCTCCAGCAGAAAAAAATTAAACCTCTCTCTAAATTAAGGCACAAATGTAAATTCAAAGATTTTCCAAGAATGGCAAAGTATTGTAAAAGGATGGATGTGATTTCTGAGAAACAAAAAGAGAGAGAGAGAGAAACAGAGAGGAAAAGGACAACCACATATATATTGAACATTCCCAGAATTTATTGAGGGTGATAAGGAGCTTCCCTGAGAGTCTAAAGGCTGAGAGGATAAGAGGAAATAAGCAAAAGTCTCCTAGATGGTTAGGCAGGAGTAGATGCTTTGTATGTCCTTCTGGATAAACAGCTAACATTTTTAATAAAAATGAAACATAATCATTCTTTAGACAAAGATACAAATGGAATTCAAGTATTTTGGCAAAGTGGCAAGAATAAATAAACTATAAATTATTTTTTCTAGATTTGGAGATAGCTCTTGAAATGTCCTCACCACGACTAATAAAAACTCACCTCCCTTCACATCTGGTTCCACCATCTATCTGGAAAGAAAACTGCAAGGTAAAAAGAGCAGGCTTTTCAAACTTCTTTTAGCTTGGTGATATAAACTATACAACTGAAGATATATTTCAAAATAATTTATATTGAAAAATATTTTTAATATAATTTGCTGTTTTTTCTTAGATGAAGTACTTAAAATCAAGAATTACATAATTTGAAATCTGCAAACATCCATGTTTTCTAAGGCAGGCTGTGTTTTCTAGAGGCAGGCTGACAAAGTGGGAGGGAAAAGATAGCAGTGAGTTGACTTGAGTACAGGAGGTAGTGATGCAGTATAGTGTACAGTTTAGAAGGATAGGAAGAATTAACTGGACTTTGTGAGAGATCACATATAGAGGTGAGGGGGATAAAAATGAGGACAGGTTTGACCTTAGTCTACTCAGTAGATTATGGAGGCATGGAATATACATATTATATATATATATGGCAACCAACAAAATCATTCTAATCTTTGAGAAACACTGAAACATTCCTCTGTGTGAGTCTTATACAACTATCCAGGAACTAGCTGTGGACTCAGTGTCCCAATTTCTGTGACCAGGTCTGACCCACTCATGTACTAAGCATAAAAGAGTAGGAGTCCCTCCAATTATCTGAAGGTCATTTACTTCTATTGAAGAATAATACCTGCTCTCTCCTCACCTAACACTAACCCTTTTAGAGCCAAATGAGATGGTATGCACAAAAATGTTTTCTCACTTTCTAAGCTTTCCCCTGTTGTGAATCTGGAATATTTCTTTCAACACAATAAGACACACCTGAAATTCACCATTTCATGGCCCATCTCTGAATGCTCAGGAATGCTTTGTCAATTCCTCCATGACTACTCAGCATATCACATCATATTCCAACCATGATTGACAGTGCTGTCCAAACATTGTGTTCATCCTCCTGCATTACTCATAATCACTCTGAAGTGGGGCGCTCTCATTTGTCTTGGTGTTCTCCATGGCTATCAGGGTTGCAGAGTCGAAATGGCTCCACTTATTTAATATTTTAGCTCATAACTAATGAATACAATGCTATGAACTTACAGGATGTAGTTACCATTGTATTGAAACACTCTCCTAAGTATTTTTTCTCAGTCTTATTTTTCTCTCCCTGGCTTCCTTCCCCCTTCTTGATTTCAGATTATCTATGTGGCCAGAAATGCCAAGGATTGCCTGGTATCTTACTACCACTTTCACAGGATGACTTCCTTATTGTATGATCCTCAGAACTTGGAGGAATTTTATGAGGAATTCATGTCAGGAAAAGGTGAGTGAAAACCAATTTTGTGGTACCCTCTTTCAGGAGACTTTAACAATAAGCACCTATGTAAACTAAAGTATAATTGTATGAAAGGCCATCCTGAGTGAAGAGGTCCTATCTTGGTAAAGTGGAACTGGATAAGCCAGGTAGAAGAGGTATTTTTCCAAAATTGAATACAAATGTAAATTTAGATCAACTGGTGTCATAAGTGTTGAGACAAAGATAACAATCCCCAAATCCTTGACCTGACTTTCAAACAGTCAACTTCAAAATAAAAAGAGGAGACACTTTCTTTTTTTTTTTTTTTTTCCCCCATTCCTTTAAACTTTATTTATATGAATAAAAGAACTTGAGACAATTTAGCTCAATTTTAATGTTTCCCAAGCATTATTTTGACCAGGTACCCAGGTTTAAGTTATGAACATTGACAGTGTCCATTATATAACCACATTTGAAGTTATTAAGGACTTAACCATTTTCTAATATTAGCCTATTTTCTACACTGCTTTTTCACATATATGCCCATTAACAAATGGAATATCTGTTACATTTATTGGTTTGTGAGTGTTTCTGGAAAACTGCAGTATGTGTGAAGACCAATTTCCATGCTAGCATTGCATGCATCCAAATATTAATGCACAGAGGCACAGAATTAGAGCAACAAGAGAGCATATTCAAACACTAGCACGCCCCATTCCCCTTTTTATTGCTTGTTTTGCTTAGTACTTCTTAAAACAAAACAAAGAATCTTGAATTCAACGTTCAACTACCAAGAAAGTATAACAGCAGGGCACACACTCAGGGATCGAATGAAACTGTAAGCACTAGCTGGCGCAAAACAGTAAACATTGGTTTATATTAATATATATATATATATATGACCTTATTATCTAAGTCTTCTCAACCAGGGCCTTCCAAACGAATTGGTAACAATATGATTTATGTTGAAATATACACAAGAAGTTACAGTGTGTTCTTTGGGAATTTAAGAACTCAAACTATCCAAATTTGAATTCAGGTCTGTAGGAAGTGAGAAGCTTGTACTAAGCAACTGTGCTACATTTCTGCTGCAGTTAGGTTATTTTGGACAGTTATACCTAAACTATCCTTGGTTTCATCCAGCAAAATGTATAGGGTACAAACAGGAATGCATGCCAGCCAGTTAGGGATTTTTATTCTCTTACTCTGAAAACTTTATATATATATATATATGTATATATATGTATATATACACACACACACACACATATACATACATACATATATATATATAAATTTAAACCAAGGAAAGTAACTGATGGGCCTCCTGTGCTTTAAAAAAGAAAAAAAAAAAAAGGTACCCACTAATTTGCTCAGATATAGCAGGCTTAATGGTCCTGTATTTTGAAAAGTTTTTAAGAATGGTTTCTAACGTAGGAGAGGGAAAACATCCACTACCCCTTTTCTGAATTTAAATGGAGGGCAGTAAACATTCTTTACACCCAAAACCTATGGCAGCAGTTCAAATTTGACCAAGGTAAACGTAGAATGGAGATGTTCTAAACACAGCTAGGACTCAGCAAGTCTAACACACTAAAATCATATGATTACATTTTAAAAGAAAATGCACAAAAACCAAATAGAAATTTTTAGATTTTTTTCATTTGAAGGTAATCTTAATGCTATTAAATTCACAAATGCTAATTTAAATACCCAATCCTATTTACCTAAAACACACATTGCAAACACACATATATCTATTCTCTCCACATGTCAGTGCCCATTCATATTATGGTTTGGAAATGGGAAGAATAGATTCCCCTTAAACTGCAAGTCAGCAGGTGTTTCTTTACAGTTAACTTTAGCAAAATTCATACAAAATAGTAATTAACAATGATCTTCTTTACTTGTTAACTCACAAGGAAACACCTTCAAAACTGCATTTTGTTAAAGTTTCTGTACTAAAATGTAGAAAAACTGAACTACACAAATATTGAAAAGTTAAAAATTCCTTAATTTTTTATTCCTGGTACCACTACCACAATTTACAGGGCAATATACCTGATGTAATGAAAAGAAAAAGAAAAAAGACAAAGCTACAACAGATAAAAGACCTCAGGAATGTACATCTAATTGACACTACATTGCATTAATCAATAGCTGCACTTTTTGCAAACTGTGGCTATGACAGTCCTGAACAAGAAGGGTTTCCTGTTTAAGCTGCAGTAACTTTTCTGACTATGGATCATCGCTCCTTCTGTGGCAGATTTTTACAGTTCCTCTAATGCATTTGGGACGACTGTCTCAAAGTAACCTGCAGCTTTCCTGACAACTCCTCGCTCTCTCTCCTGCTAAGAACTGTAGCCCTTTTCTGCTGCTTTTAGAACCTTCTGCTACCATATCCACCACTTCCACCACCAGATCCATAACCACCACCATAGGGACTGCCCGAGCTTCTTCCACCAAAACTGCCCCCTTTCATGGGTCCATAATTTGATTGCTGTTGTCCACTATAATTTCCAAAATCATTATAGTTCCCACCACCACCATAGTTACCACCGCCAAAATTTCCTCCTTCATTGTAACCATCATATCCTCCACCACCGCCACCATATCCACCACCTTGGTTTCCATATCCTCCTGGTCCACCACCACCATAGCCCCCTCTACTACTATAACCAGGACCACCACCATAGTTGCCACCATCACCAAATCCATTATATCCACCATCACCTCCTCCATAACTACCTCTGCTGCCACCACCTCCACCACCATAACCTCCTCTTCCACCAAAGTTTCCACCACGGCCAAAATTACCTCCACCACCTCCAAAGTTTCCTCCACGACCCATAAAATTGCCAGATCCACCTCCACGACCTCTCTGTGATCCAGCAGACTGCATCTCTTGTTTAGAAAGGGCCTTTTTCACTTCACAATTATGCCCATTAATAGTATGGTATTTCTGAACAACAATTTTATCAACTGTATCATGATCATCAAAAGTTACAAAAGCAAATCCTCTCTTTTTTCCACTCTGCCTGTCTTCCATAACTTCTATGGTTTCAATCTTGCCATACTTTTCAAAGTAGTCTCTCAAATTATACTCTTCCGTATCTTCTTTAATACCACCAACAAAAATTTTCTTCACCGTTAGATGGGCACCAGGCTTTACAGAATCCTCTCTAGAAACAGCTCTCTTTGGTTCCACTACACGCCCATCAACCTTGTGTGGTCGAGCACACATAGCTGCATCCACCTCTTCAACACAAGAGTAAGTCACAAAACCAAAGCCCCTGGAACGTTTGGTTTGGGGATCTCTCATTACCACACAATCTGTAAGTGTGCCCCATTTCTCAAAATGTTCTCTTAAACTATCATCTGTAGTTTCAAAGCTCAGACCACCAATAAACAGTTTTCTCAACTGCTCTGGTTCCTTTGGATCATGGCCCTCCTCCCCCCGGCGGCGACGGCGACGGCCGGAGTCGGGCTGGGGGCGACCGGGCGGCGGTTTTACCTCCATTTTGAGACCGGACTCGCCTCTTCCAACTCGAGTTCAATATGGGACCGAGAGGAAGAGCAAGAGGAGACACTTTCTATGGAAAGACCTGGCAGTGGGAAGGCAGGAGGTGACTTCCTGTGGTTTTCCCTAGCAGCATTATTGGACTGCTGGGCCACCACTTGTAGTCACTGCACAGCCACAGAGAGTCATACATGGCACAGCCACAGAGAGCCTTTCCCACAGGACACAGTGCAAAATCATAGCAGCCATGGCCCCTCATCCACTTACTAACAAGATCACACTTTCCAGAAAACCAGTGAACACATTAGGGCCACACTTGACAAAAGAGTATTTGACTAGATTTGACCAGGTATCAAATCAAATTGGCAAGGATCTCAACCTCCTCACAGAAGAAGAATATCTCATAGAAACAACAATCTGTAGACAGAAGAAGAGACAAGATGGCTACATAAGGTGATTTAGGATGTAAGGACCACCTACATATTTGTATGAGCTTTAGTGCAGAAACATGATGATAGTATTTCATTGTAATGCAGTGAGCAGACCTGGAAAAATGGATGAAAATTACATGGTATCTGCCCCATTTCATTAACCTCTCTCAAACAATTATAACTTTCACAAGTGAAATGGCTGAGTTGTGATGCTGAGAGCTCCCAGTCCTTGAGCAACCTAACTATCCCTGAGCAAGTGTCTGTCAGGGAACTGAGTTTCATTATAATCAATCCTGACCACAGCATTCATATTCTCTTGAGGCAAAAGCAGAATCAAAATGAAGTGACATCTGCAACATGAAAAACAGGTATCTGTGGAAAAGTCAATAAATAATAATTTACATCAAGCACATCACTGCAGTGAATCAAGAGAGATAACCTCATTAGAACAATTTCTTTAGAAACATTAAAAAAAAGCACTGACAGATGCAAAGAGAAAAACAACAAATCGAGATAGGACTTCAGGTGAATAGATTTCCAATATTTATGAAGAGAAGTTTTGAAAGCAGGCATAGTAGGAGAAAGGAAAGGAAGAGAGGATCCAAGCTTCTTTTCTTGTATGATTTTTCCCAAGGCCGGAGGTGTGCCACTGTTTTTGTGTCATTTTGGCTGGACTGTGGCACCTACTTATTTAATCAAACACAAATCCTAGGGTTTCTGTGAAAGTATCAATTTTGTAGTTGTAATTTATATCTATAATCAGTTGATTTTAAGAAAAGGAGATAATATTAAATATCAATAATATGGGTGGAACTTATGCAATCAGTTGGAGGTCATAAGAGAAAAAAACTCAGGTTTCCGAAAGAAAGGATTCTGACTTAGGATTGTTATATCAAAGATTGCCTGAGTTTCCAGCATCCCCCACAGACTTCAAACATGCCAAGCTCCACAATTGTAGAAGCTAATTCCTGTAAATAAACCATATATACATAATTTATATTTTATCTCTGTATGTGTGTGTATATATATATATATCATAGTATATATATATATATATATCATAGTATATATATATATATATATCATAGTATATATATATATATATATATATATATATACACACACACACTATGATATAGCCATTGCTTAAAATAAATTTTATATGTACATATATATATTATGCACATATATAAAACATTCACACATATACATACACATACATGAGTCCCCTTTATACTTGGTTTCCCTTTCTGCAGTTTCAGCCATCCACAGTCAGCCCCAATTCAAAAATATTACAGTATTTCAAGGGAAAAAAGGATAGAGAGAGGGAGACTACATTCACCTAAGATGTGACTATATTATAGGATATTGTTGTAATAGCTATTTAGTTTTGTTGCTATTCACTCACAGTGCCTAATATATAAATTAAACTAACATACACATGTATGTATAGAAAAAAAAACATATACTCTACGATAATGTAATTTGGTACTATCTGTGGTTTCAGGCATCCACTGAGGGTCATATGATATATCACCTGTGAATAAGGGGCACTAATGTATTCTTCTCTGGATTTGCCTGTTGTTCTGTTTTGCTAGAGAACCTGGCTGACACAGATACCAGATACCAGTCACCATGACACATGCAAAGGTTCAAGTCACTGCAAACGTACATCTCTCTTCATCCTGATTCAAAAGACAGCATTTCACCTGCTTGCTCACTTGGTTTGTGGTCATTTTACCTCTGGAGAACGTTTTCCATCATCCTTCAGACAAATCTTCCACTTAGCACAATGCTTACAACATAGCTAACCCTTAATAAAGATAACTCCTGTGTTTATAATGACTACCCAGAACTAAACCAGGAAGCTGCCAGAAGTGACAACCTATCAGGAACACTAAAACATCACTGAAATAAAATATGGTACTGGCCAACTCAGGTGTCCATTCATTCTCTTACCTATTGCTGAAAAGAAAATGCATTGCATATTTACCACATAGACGCAGCCTCAGGTGGAAATAGAAGTTCTCCTCAAGCCCACCTCTATACTACTGCTGTATCTCTTTCAGAACAGGAACTTGCAAACTGCTTAGCACAGCTAAACAGGGAAAGCAGCAGGAGGACCCTAATCCTATATCAGATGGCCTGAATCAGTAATTGAATCTGAAACTAAGCACTGTTTACCAAGAACAGGGGAAGTATTTTATTTCCTAATCTTTTAAGGTCTGTCTCAAGAAATCATCAATGTGTGCAAAGTCACATATAATAAATGTGTACTATAAATCTCTGCTTTACACCATAAGTATGAAGAAATTTTATTAGTAGAAAATTACATTCACTTCATTAAGTAACCAGAATGAAAATTACAGAAGCTTATTTCAAATGAGTGCTAATTTATTGTATAGCCTTGGGTTTTGTCCTGGTACTGGGAACTAACAGTGCTCTGACATCTTCTAGTTGTTTATGGGTCCTGGTTCGACCATGTGAAAGGATGGTGGGCTGCAAAAGACACGCACCAGATCCTCTACCTCTTCTATGAGGATATAAAAAAGGCAAGTGGCACTGAAACATATAGGTCGGACCCAGAAACCCTCCTGACAATGTCCATCGTTAAACAAGCTGTCACTTTAATTGGCCAAGTTCTTCTTCTTTCCACCCTCCTCATAATGCCTTTTTCTTCCATGGTCAGAATCCAAAACAAGAGATCCTCAAGGTTTTGAAATTCTTGGAGAAAACTTTGTCAGATGATGTTATAAACAAGATCATCCACCATACTTCATTTGATGTAATGAAGCATAACCCCATGGCCAACCAGTCTTCTGTACCTTCTCACATATTTGATCACTCCATCTCAAAATTCATGAGGAAAGGTTGGTGGCATTTCTTTTACTTAGTTCAAAAAAATTTCTGCCCTATAATCTAAAATAATTTTAAATCTAATTTTCAGGAAGAAGTGACAGATTTCAGTTAAACTATGAATCTCGGCTCCCCTCACCCTGCCTGTTTGCTGAAAGCCAATGTCAGTGGTTCTGAAACTTGAGTCATATTAGAACCCCTGGAGACCTTGCTAAAGCTCTGATTGGTGGTCCCCACTCCAAGATACTGTTTCCATAGGTCCAGGAGTAGAGCCCTCAAATTTGCCTATCATCTCTCGAGTTCTCAAGTGATGCTTATGGTGCTGATCACTTCGATTATAATACCCAGCCCAACCATGAACTCCATGCTGAAGTCTTGTGCATCCTCTGAGCAGCTTTGGACACTCATCTTTATTCTATTCCTGTAGTTCAAACCCTAGCATCGCACTTAGTACTTAGATTTGTAACTACTGGTATTCATGTCTGTCTCCAAAATAAGATGATGGGCTTCCAGAAGAGAAAGTTGTGTTCAGTTTGTTCCACTAGAATCTAGTATAGAGACTAATACCTAAAAAAACTCAATAAAGGCCTGTTGTGTGAGTGTATGGATGAAGGAACATTATTTCTGTTCTCAACAGGTTAACATTCTAGATAGATGCAGAAACAGCTGAAAGTTACAAAAAAGAAAGTAAAATAGAAGCTACAGGAGTAATTCCCTAATACCAGTACTCCTGACTGTATCAAAATTACCTTTAAAAATAGAGACCCCATTCCTGAAGATTCCAGTTAACTAGTTGCAAGTTGGAATCTGGAATTTGACATTATGATCAAGCATTTCAGATTAATCTTCTTGTCAAAGGGCAGGAAACCAGTAGAAATAAAGCACTAGGATAATTTAGATAAACAATTTATTGTCTCAGCATTTGTTAGGCTGACAAGGTAAAAACAGTTTGCAGAAGATCACTCGTATCTAAATGTCGCATCTGGTAGATTTACTCTTTAATTTTGCCCAATAAGAAATATCTTCTCCAGTGAGGTTAATGACATTTTTTAAATGTTTCACTGTCCCTGAGAGATCAAGATAGGATGTTCCCACAAGAAGTCCATGATGGTAACCAGATGTAGACTTTGGGTTGGGCACACTAGAGCCTATTGTGAATAGGAGCAGAAGATTCAGCCCAGTGGAGCACCTCAGTGGAGCCTGCAGCATTTGAGGAAGAAATGATACTGTGTGCCTTGTGGTAAGAAGGCCAAGTGGATTGAAAATGAGGGACCATTCATAGCGGGAAGACCAGGTGGAGTGGGACTGAGGGACCCTCACTCATGGGAAGATCATGTGGGTAGATTAGGAAACACTCACAACAGAAAGGTTAGGTGGAATGGATACAGAGTCTGTGATGAACTTTTTTGTTGTCCTACAGGGATGCCGGGAGACTGGAAGAACCATTTTACTGTGGCTATGAATGAGAACTTTGATAAGTATTATGAGAAGAGGATGGCAGAAACTACGCTGACCTTCTGCACAGAGATCTGAGTGGGAAAAAACAAAATAAGAAACAGAGTCTGTGCCAATGATTTTGCTTTTTATTCTGTTAGGAAAGGAACTGTGATGAATGTGGAGCTTATGAGCTTCAGTCCCTGTCTCCTATAGTGTGGCTAGTCTGCTATAATATTAAAACATGATTTACCAACCCAAATGCCCATCGACGATAGACTGGATAGGGAAAATGTGGCACATATACACCATGGAATATTATGCAGCCATCAGAAACGATGAGTTTGGGTCCTTTGTAGGGACATGGATGAACCTGGAAACCATCATTCTCAGCAAACTGACAGAAGAGCAGAAGATCAAACACCGCATGTTCTCACTCATAGGCGGGTGTTGAACAATGAGAACACATGGACACAGGGAGGGGAGCACTACACACTGGGGTCAGTTGGGGGGAAATAGGGGAGGGAGGGTGGGGGGTGGGAAGCTGGGGAGAGATAGCAAGGGGAGAAATGCCAGATGTAGGTGATGGGGAGGAAGGCAGCAAATCACACTGCCACGTGTGTTCCTATGTAACAATTTTGCATGTTCTTCACATGTACCCCAAAATGTAAAATGCAATAAAATAAATAAATGGGAAAAAAAAACAAAACAAAACAAAAAAAAAACATGATTTAAAATATTAACAAATCAGCTACTCCTATAAATAAAATATGAGGAATAGAGAACAGAGTCTGCCTACATGAGTTTTTTTTTTTTAAGTACAGGTATGTTTTACTGCGCATGACAGATAAAGCAAAACAAACCATTGCATCATGCACTCCCATGTATGATCCCAAGTACATTTCACAAGAAAATCATGCATAGGTGTTATGAGCCTCATTATTAAGAGCAAATGCAATGCCTTGGAATGATTATTCTATATTTTTACACATAAATAATAACTTCCAAGAGAAAAGAACTGATAAGTAGTTTTCAGTCACAATTTATGTAATACAATAATATAAAAATAATTACTCCTGAAAAAAATCAATCAATTGGAAAATGATTATTCCTCTAAATTTGTCTTGTAACTAATTTCTTAATAAAAGAGTTTGAATTAGACAAATCAGGTAGTGAGTTCCCCTGAAAAAAATCTTACCATGATATAAATAAAATTGCTTAATGTAACTGATCTATAAATTGAGATCTGGGACAAAAGCACCATGACTCTGCATTACTATTTCTCTTAATAAAGAGTCTCTGTATAATTTTTATATCAAATTATAAAATTATAAATTATTTGATATCAAAATTATACAGTCAATATTAGATCAATGATACAGAACATTAACGGAGTTATTCAAAACTTGAACTCAGATCTGGACCAAGGGGACCTAATAGCTACAGAATTCTCCTCCCCAAATCCATGGAATCTACATTCTTCTCAGCACCACGTCACACTTAGTCTAAAATTGACCACATAATTGGAAGTAAATCACTCCTCAGCAAATGAAAAAGAATGGAAATCAGAACAACCACTGTCTCAGACCACAGTGCAATCAAATTAGAACTCAGGATCAAGAAACTCACTCAAAACCACACAACCACATGGAAACTGAACAACCTGCAACTGAATGACTACTGGATAAATAATACAATGAAGGTAGAAATAAAAATGTTCTTCAAAACCAATGGGAATGAAGACACAATGTAACAGAATCTCTGGGACACATTTAAAGTATTGTCTAAAGGGAAATATATAGCACTAAATGTCCAAATGAGAAGTGAGGAAAGGTTTAAATTGACACCCTATGGTCACAATTAAAAGAACTAGAGAAGCAAGAAGAAACAAATTCAAAAGCTATCAGAAGACAAGAAATAACAAAGATCAGAGCAGAACTGAAGGAGAGAGAGACACAAAAATCCCTTCAAAAAATCAATAAATCCAGGAGCTGGCTTACTGAAAAGATCAACAAAATAGATAGACTGCTACCCAGATTAATAAAAAAGAAAAGAGAGAAGAATCTAATAGATGCAATAAAAAATGATGAAGGGGATATCGCCACTGATCCCACAGGAAAAAAAAAAAAAAAAAAAAAAAAAACTACCATCAGAGATTACAACAAACACCTCTATACACATAAACCAGTAAATCTAGAAGAAATGGATAAATTCCTGGACACATACACCCTCCCAAGACTAAACCAGGAAGAATTTGAATTCCTGAATTGAATAATAACAAGGTCTGAAGTTGAGGCAGCAATTAATAGCCTACCAACCAAAAAAGCCAAGGTCCAGACAGATTCACAGCCAAATCCTACCAGACGTACAAAGAGGAGCTGGTACCATTCCTTCTGAAACTATTTCAAACAATACAAAAAGAGGGAATCCACCCTAACTCATTTTATGAGACCAACATTACCTTGATACCAAAACCTGGCAGAGACACAACTAAAAAAGAAAATTCAGGCCAATATCCATGATGAACATTGATGCAAAAATCTTCAATAAAATACTGGCAAATCAAATGCAACAGCACATCAAAAAGCTTATTCATCACAATCAAGTAGGCCTCATCTCCGGGATGCATGGCTGGTTAAACATATGCAAGTCTATAAACCTAATCCACCACATAAACAGAACCAAAGACAAAAAACACATGATTATCTTGATAGATACAGGGAAAACCTCTGAAAAAATTCAACAGCCCTTCATGCTAAAAACTCTCAATAAACTAGGTATCAATGGAATGTATCTCAAAATAATAAAAGTTATTTATGACAAACACAGAGTTAATATCATACTGAATGGGCAAAAAACAGAAGCATTCCCTTTGAAATTGGTCACTAGACAAGGGTGCCCTCTCCCACCACTCCTATTCAACATAGTATTGGAAGTTCTAGCCAGAATAATCAGGCAAGAAAAAGAAATAAAATGTATTCAACTGGGAAAAGAGAAAGTCAAATTTTCTCTATTTGCAGATGACATGATTGTATATTTCAAAGGCCCGGTTGTCTCAGCCCAAAATCTCCTTAAGAAGATAAGAAATTTCAGCAAAGTCTCAGGATACAAAATCAATGTGCAAAAATCACAAGCATTCCTATTCACCAATGACAGACAAATAGAGAGACAAATCATGAGCAAACTCCTATTCACAATTGCTACAAAAAGAATAAAATACCTAGGAATACAACTAGAAAGCAATGTGAGGGATATCTTCAAGGAGAACCATAAACCACTGCTCAAAGAAATAAGAGAGGACAAAAACAGATGGAAAATCATTCCATGCTCATGGTTAGGAAGAATTAGTATTGTGAAAATGGTCATACTGCCCAAAGAAATGTATACATTCAATGCTCTCCCATCAACCATTGACCTTCTTCACAGAACCTGATGAAAACCACCTTAAACTTTATATAGAAGCAAAAAAGAGCCCTAATAGCTGAGACAATCCTACACAAAAAGGACAAAGCTGGAGGCATCATGCTACCTGACTTCCTACTATATTACAAGGCTACTGTAATCAAAACAGCATGGTACTGTTGCCAAAACAGAGATATAGACCAATGGAACCAGAACAGAGGCCTTCAGAAGTAACACCACACATCTATAACCATCTGATCTTTGACAAACCAGACAAAAACAAGCAATGGGAAAAGAATTCCCTGTTTAATAAATGGTGTTGGGTAAACTGGCTAGCCATGTACAGAAAGCTGAAACTGGACCCGTTCCTTACACCTTATATAAAAATTAACTCCAGATGGATTAAAGATTTAAACTTAAGACCTAATACCATAAAAGCCCTGGAAGAAAACCTAGGCAATACCACTCAAGACATAGGCACAGGCAATGACTTCATGACTAAAACACCAAAAGCATTGGCAACAAAAGCAAAACAAAAGGGATCTAATTAAACTTAAGAGCTTCTGCACAGCAAAATAAACTATCATTACAGTGAACTGGCAGCCAATAGAATGGGTAAGATTTTTGCAAGCTACCCATCTGACAAAGGGCTAATATCCAGAATCTACAAAGAACTAAAACAAATTTATGAGAAAAAAAAAAAAAAAACAACCCCAACAAAAAATGGGCAAAAGATATGAACAGAAGCTTTTCCAAAGAAGATATTTATGCGGCCAACAAGCATGTGAAAAAATGATCATCATCACTGGTCATTAGAGAAATGCAAATCAAAACCACATTGAGATACCATCTCATGCCAGTTAGAATGGCAATCACTAAAAAATCTGGAGACAACAGATGCTGGAGAGAATGTGGAGAAGTAGGAACACTTTTATACTGTTGATGGGAGTGTAATTTAGTTCAACTATTGTGGAAGAGAGTGGGGCGATTTCTCAAGGATCTAGAAATAGAAATACAATTTGGCCCAGCAATCCTATTACTGGGTATATACCCAAAGGATTGTAAATCATTCTATTATAAAGACACATGCAAACTTATGTTTATTGCAGCACTGTTTACAATAGCAAAGATGTGGAACCAACTGAAATGTCCATCAATGACACACTGGATAAAGAAAATGTGGCACATATACACCATGGAATACTATGCAGTCATAAAAAATGACATGGATGAAGCTAGAAACCATCATTCTCAGCAATCTGTCACAAGAACAGAAAACTAGACACCACATGTTCTCACTCATAAGTGTGTGTTGAACAATGAGAACACATGGGCACAGGGAGGGAAACATCACACACTGGGGCCTGTTGAGGGGTGGGGGAGATAGCAGGGGTGGGGGGACTATGGAGGGATAACCTTAGGAGAAATACCTAATATAGGTGACAGGGGATGGATGCAGCAAACACTATGGTATGTGTATACCTATGTAAAAACCCTGCATGACCTGCACATGTACCCCAGAACTTAAAGTATAATTAAAAGAAGAAAAAGAAAAAAGAAAGGGTCTATAACTTTATATATTATACATAAGTACTACATTTAATCATTAAAAATAATTATTTAGGAGGAAAGCAGAGCAAGATGGTGGATGTAAGTCTCCACCAATGGTCTCTCCCATCACCACAAGAAAACCAAGTTAACAACTATCTACGCAGAAAATAAAAGCGCCTTCATAAGAACCAAAAATCAGTGAGCACACATACTATCTTGTTTGAATTTCATGTCACTGAAAGAGGCACCGAAGGGACAGAAAAAAACTCTTGAATCACCAATGCCACCCTCCCCAACCCAATGCAAGGTGTGGATATTACTCTGGGCACAGGGGGAAGGAGAACACAAGAATTGTGCAGAACTGAACTCAGTGCTATCATGTAAGAGCAGAAAAGAAAACCAAACCAAACTTACCTGACACCTGCACATGGAGGGAGCATTTAAACTAGTCCTAGCCAGAGGAAAATTGCTGATCCCAGTAGATTGAACTTTAGTGGCTTCAAACCTCACCATCCAGGTCTACAGCACTCTGTCTGCTAGTAAATTTGAATGTCAGTCTATGCAATAAGAACTACAGCTTTTAGGTGAGTCTAGTGCTGACCTAGGACCAGAGACAGTGAACTGGGAGCATGGGGACAGGACATACCACAACACCAACTAGGGCAGCCAAGGGAATGCTGGCATTGCCCCTCTTCAAAGCTCAGCTGCACAGCTTGGGGCTCCAAAAGAGACCCCTTCCTTCTGCTTGAGGAGAAGAGAGGGAAGAGTTGGGAGGACTGTGTCTTACATCTTGGATACCAGTTCAGCCACAGGAGGACAGGGCACCAGTAGAGTTGTGAGACCCCTGTTCCAGGCCCTAGCTTCCAGGCATTTCTAGATATATCATGGGCCAGAAGGGAACCTGCCACCTTGAAAGAAAGGACCCCAGAAGGGAATCTGCCACCTTGAAAGAAAGAAAGTTCGGTCAGCACTTACCACCTGCTAACTGAAGAGCCCTTGCAGTCTGAATTACCAACAGCAATACCCAGGTACTGCATTGAGGGACTTGATTGAGTTTCTGAGACTTGCTAGCTTCAGACGAGAACCAGCACATAACCAGCTGTCGTGGCAATGTGGCACAACTCCTTCTGCTTGAGAAAAACAGAAGTAAGAGTAAAGGGGACTTTGTCTTGCACCTTAAGCACCAGCATGACCACAAGGTGTAGAGTACAAGTAGGCTCTTGGGATCCCTGATTCCAAGACTTGACTTTGGATGGCATTTCTGAACCACTGCTCTGAAGTGTGAGTTTCAGGCCAGGCAGAATTCACCACAAGCTAACATAAGAGCCCTTGGGCCTTCAGGGAATATCAGCAGTAATCTGACAGCAAACCTTGAGTACTTGGTGACAGTAGCTATGGGGTGAGTCTCCTCTGTTTTTGGAAAGAAAAGGAGAGTGGAAAAGACTGCATCTAGTGGTTTGAGTGCCTACTGAGCCACAGTACAGTAGAGAAACAGTTAGACGCCTAGGGTTTTTTATTCTAGTCCTTGACTCTTAGCCAGTATCTCTGGACGCACCTTAGGCCTAGGAGAACCCACTATCCTAAAGGAAAGGAGACAGGTTTAACCGGCTTTGCCACATGCTGATTGTAGAGTCCCTGGGCCTTGAGCAAACATAGGCAGTAGCCAGGAAGTGGTTACAGCAGATCTTAGGCAAGACCTAGGGCTGTGTCGACTTCATGTCTGACCCTGTGAAGTACAAGTGGTGGTGGCTACAGGGATGCTGTGTCACTCAGCCTCCAGCTTTAGGTAGCTCAGAACAGAGACTCCATTGTTTTGGGAGAAAGTAAGGGAAAAGAGCAAGAGTCACTGTCTAGTAGTTCAGAAAGTTCTTCCAAATTTTGTCCAGAGCTATCAAGGTGGAACCTCTACAAGTCTGCAAGAATCACAGCATTACTGAACTTGGTGGGGGTCGGGAGTAGGTGCTGGAAAAGATACAGCTTAGATCACAATACCCTTTCAAAAAACAAGAAAGTGCTTTAAAATATATGGAAAGCATTCCCAAGAAAGATAGATAAAAACTACCCCAGATAGTAAAGACTACAATAAATACCTATCTCTTCAATGCTCACACACCAAAGGACATCTACTAGCATCAGTGCCATGCAGGAAAACATGACCTCACTAAATAAACTAAATAAGGCACCAGAGACCAAGCCTGGAGAAACAGAGATATGTGAACTTTCAGAAACAGAATTCAAAATAACTATGTTGAAGAAACTCAAAAAATTCAAGAAAACACAAAGAAGGAATTCAGAATTCTATGGAATAAGTTTAGCAAACAGATTTATATAATTTTTTAATGTAGCATAAATTCTGGAGCTGAAAAAATCCAATTGCCATACTGAAGCATGCATCAGAACCCTAAAAGGAAAATTAATTAAGCAGAAGAATTAGTGAGCTTGAAAATTGCCTATTTGAAAATACACAGTCAGAGGAAACAAGAGAAAAAAGAATAAAAAACAATGAACCACATCTATAGGATCTAGAAAATGGCCTTAGAAGGGCAAATCTAAAAGTTATTAGCCTTAAAAAGGAGATACAGACAGAAATAAGGGTAGAAAACTTATTCAAAGATATAGTAACCAAAAATTTCCCAAATTAGGAGGAAGGTGTCCATATGCAAATACAAGAAGTTTCTAAAACACCAACTAGATTTAACCCTAAGAAGACTACATATAGCTATTTAATAATCAAGCTCCCAAAGTCAGGGACAGAACAAAGATTATAAAAGCAACAAGAAAAAAAAAGAAGAAATAACATAAAATGAAGTTTCAATACATCTGGCATCAGACTTTTAGGATAACCCTTACAGGCAGCAAGAGCATGGTGTGACATATTTAAAGTGATGAAGGAAAAAAAAAACATTTGCCCTAGAATAGTATATCCACTGAAAGATATCCTGCAAATATGAAGGAAAAATAAAGACTTTCCCAGACAAAAAAAGGCTCAGGGATTTCATCAATATCAGAGCTGTCTTTCAAGGAATGTTAGAGGTAGTACTTCAATTAGAAAGAAAAGAATACTAACGAGTAATAATTAATCACCTGAAGGTATGAAACTCACTGGTAATATTAAGTACATAGAAAAACACAGAATATCATAACACTGTAACTGCGGTGTGTAAACTACTCTTATCCTAAGTAGGAAAACTAAATGGTGAACCAATTAAAAATAATACCTACAACAACTTTTTAAGAAATTATCAATACGATAAGATATAAAGAGAAACAACACAAAGTTTTAAAACGGGGATGAAGGTAAACCATAGAGTTTTTATTAGTTTTCTTTCTTCTTGTTTGTTCATGCAAATAGAGTTACATTGTTATCAGGTTAAAATAATGGATTATAAGATAGTATTTGCAAGCCTCATGATAACCTCAAACTGAAAAACACACAAATGGATACACAAAAAATTAAAAACTAAAAGCTAAGTGATATATCTAGAAAAGTATTACCTTCACAATAGAGAAACAAGAAAAAAATAAGAAAGAAGAGAAGACCACAAAACAACCAAAAAGCAAATAACAAAATGGAAGGAGCAAGTCCTTACTTCTCAATAACACTGAATGTAAATAGACTAGATTCTTCAATCAAAAGACATAGACTGGCTGAATGAATGAAGAAACAAGACCCATTGATCTGTTGCCTACAAGAAACACACTTCACCTATAAAGACACACATACACTAAAAATAAAGGGATGGAAAAAGATATTCTATGCCAATAGAACCCAAAAAAAAGAGAAGTTGTTATATCAGGCAAAAGAGATTTCAAGACAAAAACTTTATGAAGAGACAAATACTGTCACTGTATAAGATAAAGGATTCAATTAAGCAAGAAGATATAATAATTGCAAATATATATGCACCCAACACTGGAGAACCCAGATAAATAAAAGAAATAATACTAGAGCTAAATAGAGAGATATATTCCAATACAGCAATAGCTGGATACTTCAACACCCCGCTCTTAGCATTTGACAGCTTGCCCAGACAGAAAAACAAAAAGGAAATATCAGGGGTATTGATCCAAGATGGCCGTTTAGGAAAACCTCAGGATTGCAGCTCCCAGTGAAAGCACAGAGGGTGAGTGGACACCGCATTTTTATTGCCCACAGACTAGGAAATTCCCAGGCGGAGGAGCTCCACAGGTCGCCAGCGCAGCTGTTTCGGCCAGCGCGGCTGTGCCAGCTGATGCCGCTGCTTTGCCCCGCAGGTCTGCTTTGCCAGCGCCCCGGAGCAGCGGTTCTCCATACAAAATACACCGGTCCGGGTGCCCTTTTGGCTGGCAATTGGAGCCATGGGAAGTAGCCCATTCGTCTGTTTTAAAAGGGAACTCAGCAGGGAGCCAGGACAGTAGATTCCAGGGCAAAAAAAGCACCACAAATCTCAGTGCCACTCTTTAAGCCAGCGCAGTGAGTCGCCGCAGGGGAAAAAAAACAGACCCCGGCGCTATTCAACAGGCGACTAGAAAGCCAACTTAAAAAAAAAAAAAAGGCTTGAGGCAGGGAGCCAGGCGATCAGGCTCGGCTGGTCCCACTCCCACAAAAGAACAGCAATCAGAAACTCTCTAGATTGAGAGTTTCACAGCAAGTGCAGCTGAACCCGGGACAATCCAGCTCTGTGGGGGAGGGGCGTCCACCATTACTGAGGCAGCCCACCACTACAGAGGTAGTCAGTCAATGCTGAGGCAGCACACCGTTGCCAAGGCAACCCGCCATTGCTGAGGCAGTCCACCACTACAGAAGTAGTCAGCCAATGCTGAGGCAGCCCGCCGTTGCCAAGGCAACCTGCCATTGCTGAAGCAGACTGCCGTTGCCAAGGCAACCCGCCACTACAGAGATACTGTGCCCTAACAGAGGTGGGCCACCCTTGCCAAGGCAGTTCTAACTACACCCATATAAACAGGGCTGCAGAGAAGTTCACTTGGCAGCTGGGCGGAGTCCACAGCAGCTCAGCAAAGCCTCTACAGGCAGACAGTGACCAGGCTGCCTCCTTCCTGGGCAGGGCAGCTCTGAAGGAAAAAAAAAAAAAGAGAAGGCAGCAGCATAACCGAAACTCATAAAGCCCTAAATCCCTGGGACAGAGCACCTGGGAACAAAATGCAGTTTATGAGTTCTGCTGCAGCAGACCTAAATGTACCTGCTCAGCAGCTTCAAATGAACAACGGAGCTCACAGCTCAGCATTTGAGCTACATAAAGAAGAGACTGTCTCCTCAAGCAGCTCCCTCACCCCTATATATGCAAAGAGCCACCTCATAAAGGAGAGATCAGATTGACACTTGGCGGGTATCCTTCTGGGAAAAAGATAGCAGAAGAAGAAAACTGGTAACAACACTTACTGTTCAGCAGCTGCTGCAGGTGAGCCGCAAGCAAGCAGGGCCTGGAGTGGACTTCAGCAGACCTACAGTAGAGGGGCCAGGCTGTCAGAAGGAAAACCAAGAAACAGAAATAACCCCATCATCAACAAACAGAACGTCCACTCAGAGACCCAATCTGAAACCCAACAACTACAAAGTCGACAGGTGGATAAATCCATAAAGATGGGAAGAAACCAGTGCAAAAAGTATGAAAACACCCGAAACCAGAACACCTCTCCTCCTACAAGAGTTCACAACTCCTCACCAGCAAGGGAACAAGGTTGGAGGGAGAACGGGTGTGATGAAATGACAGAATCAGACTTCAGAAGGTGGATAGTAAGAAACTTCTGTGAAATTAAAGAACATGTTCTAACCCAATGCAAAGAAACTGAGAAACTTGAAAAAAGATTTGATGAAATGCTACCGAGAATGGAAAAAATAGAAAGGAATATAAGTGAATTGATGGAGCTGAAAAACGCAATATGAGAACTTCGTGAAGCATGCACAAGTATCAACAGCTGAATTGACCAAGCAGAAGAAAGGATATCAGAAGTCGAAGATCAACTCAATGAAATAAAACAGGAAGGCAAGACTGGAGAAAAAAGGGTAAAAAGGAATGAACAAGGTCTCCAAGAAATGTGGGACTATGTGAAAAGACCTAATCTACGTTTGATAGGCGTACCTGAACGCGACGAAGAGAATGAATCCAAGCTGGAAAATACTCTTCAGGATATTATCCAGGAAAACTTCCCCAACCTAGCAAGGCAGGCAAACATTCAAGTCCAGGAAATACAGAGAACACCACAAAGATATTCCTCAAGAAGAGCAACCCCAAGGCACATAATCGTCAGATTCACCAGGGTTGAAATGAAGGAGAAAATACTAAGGGCAGCCAGAGAGAAAGGTCGGGTTACCCACAAAGGGAAGCCCATCAGACTCACAGCAGATCTCTCAGCAGAAACCCTACAAGTCAGAAGAGAGTGGGGGCCAATATTCAAGATCCTTAAAGAAAAGAACTTTCAACTCAGAATCTCCTATCCAGCCAAACTAAGCTTCATAAGTGAAGGAAAAATAAAATCCTTTGTGAAAACGCAAGTACTCAGAGATTTCGTGACCACCAGGCCAGCTTTACAAGAGCTCCTGAAAGAGGCTCTACACATATAAAGGAACAACCAGTACTAGCCACTCCAAAAACATGCCAAATGGTAAGGAGAATCAACACAATGAAGAATCTGCATCAACTAACGGGCAAAACACCCAGCTAGCACCAAAATGGCAGTATCTAATTTGCACATAACAATATTAACTCTAAATGTAAATGGACTAAATGCCCCAGTCAAAAGACACAGACGGGCAAATTGGATAAAAAGCCAAAACCCATCGGTGTGCTATATCCAGGAAAGCCATCTCACATGCAAGGATACACAAAGTCTCAAAATAAAGGGATAGAGGAAGATCTACCAAGCAAATGGAGAGCAAAAAAAAAAACAGGAGTTGCAATTCTCATCTCTGATACATTAGATTTTAAAGCAACAAAGATCAAAAGAGACAAAGAAGGACATTACATAATGGTGAAAGGGTCAATGCAACAAGAAGAGCTAATGATCCTAAATATACGCACCCAATACAGGAGCACCCAGATACATAAAGCAAGTTCTTAATGACTTACAAAGAGATTTAGACTCCCACACAATTATAGTGGGAGACTTTAACACCCCATTGTCAATATTAGGCAGATCAACCAGACAGAAAATTAACAAGGATATCCAGGACTTGAACTCAGACCTGGACCAAGCAAACCTAATAGGCATTTACAGAACTCTCCACCCCAAATCCACAGAATATACATTCTTCTCAGCACCACATCACATCTACTCTAAAATTGACCACATAATTGGGAGTAAATCACTCCTCAGCAAAGGCAAAAGAATGGAAATCATAACAAACAGTCTCTCAGACCACAGTGCAATCAAGTTAGAACTCAGAATTCAAAAACTAACCCAGAACCGCACAGCTTCATGGAAACTCAATAACTTGCTCTTGAATGTTGGCTGGATAAACAATGAAATGAAGACAGAAATAAAGATGTTCTTCGAAACCAACAAGAATGAAGACACAACATACCAGAATCTCTGGGACACATTTCAAGCAGTCTCTAGAGGAAAATATATAGCAATAAGTGCCCACATGAGAAGCAAGGAGAGATCAAAAATCGACACCCTATCATCAAAACTAAAAGAGCTAGAGGAGCAAGATCAAAAAAGCATAAAGTCTAGCAGAAGACAAGAAATAGCTAAGATCAGAGCAGAACTGAAGGAGATAGAGACACAAAAAACCCTTCAAAAAATCAATAAATCCAGGAGCTGGTTTTTTGAAAAGATCAACAAAATAGACAGACCACTAGCCAGATTAATAAAAAAGAAAAGAGAGAATAACCAAATTGATGCAATAAAAAACGATAAAGGGGATATCACCACAGATTCCACAGAAATTCAAACCATCATCAGAGATTATTACAAAGAACTCTATGCACATAAACTAGTAAACCTGGAAGAAATGGATAAATTCCTGGACACTTGCCTCCTGCCAAGCCTAAACCAGGAAGAAGCTGAAGCCCTGAACAGACCCATAACAAGGTCTGAAGTTGAGGCAGCAATTAAGAGTTTACCATCCAAAAAAAGCCCAGGTCCAGAAGGGTTCACAGCCGAATTCTACCAGACATACAAAGAGGAGCTGGTACCATTCCTTCTGAAACTACTCCAAACAATACAAAAAGAGGGAACTCTTCCCAAATCATTTTATGAGACCAACATCATCCTGATTCCAAAACCCGACAGAGACTCAACAAGAAAAGAAAACTTCAGGCCAATATTCATGATGAACATAGATGCAATAATCTTCAATAAAATACTGACAAGCTGATTGCAACAGCACATCAAAAAGCTTATCCACCATGATCACATAGGCTTCATCCCAGGGATGTAAGGCTGCTTCAACATACGCAGGTCTATAAACGTAATTCACCACATAAACAGAACCAAAGACAAAAACCACATGATTATATCAATTGATGCAGAGAAGGCCTTTGATAAAATTCAAAAGCCCTTTATGCTAAAAACCCTCAATAAGCTAGGTATTGACGGAACGTATCTCAAAACAATAAAAGCTATTTACAACAAACCAACAGCCAATATCATACTGAATGGGCAAAAACTGGAAGCATTCCCCTTGAAATGTGGCACCCGAGAAGGATGCCATCTCTCATCACTCCTATTCAATATAGTATTGGAAGTTCTAGCCAGAGCAATCAGGCAAGAAAAAGAAATAAAGTGTATCCAAATAGGAAAGGAGGAAGTCAAATTGTCTCTATTTGCAGACAACATGATTGTATATCTAGAAGACCCCATCTTCTCAGCCCAAAATCTCCTGAAACTGATAAGCGACTTCAGCAATGTCTCAGGATACAAACTCAATGTGCAAAAATCACATGCATTCCTATACACCAATAACAGACTTAGAGCCAAATCAAGAACAAACTTCCATTCACAATTACCACAAAGAGAATAAAATACCTAGGAATACAACTAACAAGGAACGTAAAGGACCTCTTCAAGGAGAACTACAAGCCACTGCTCAACGAAATGAGAGAGGACACAAACAGATGGAGAAACATTCCATGTTCATGCTTAGGAAGAATCAATATTGTGAAAATGGCCATACTGCCCAAAGTAATTTACAGATTCAATGCTATCCCCATCAAGCTACCAATGACCTTCTTCACAGAACTGGAAAAAATTACCTTAGACTTCATATGGAACCAAAAGAGAGCCCGCATAGCCAAGTCAATTCTAAGCAAAAAGAACAAATGGGGGGCATCACACTACCGGACTTCAAACTATACCACAAGGCTGCAGTAATCAAAACAGCAAGGTACTGATACCAAAACAGAGATATAGACCAATGGAACAGAACAGAGGTCTCAGAGGCAACACAACATATCTACAACCATCTGATCTTTGACGAACCAGACAAAAACAAGCAATGGGGAAAGGATTCCTGTTCAATAAATGGTGTTGGGAAAGCTGGCTGCCCATGTGCAGAAAGCAGAAATGGACCCTTTCCTGACAACTTACACTAAAATTAACTCCAGATGGATTAAAGACTTAAACATAAGACCTAACACCATAAAAACCCTAGAAGAAAATCTAGGCAAAACCATTCAGGACATAGGTGTAGGCAAGGACTTCATGACCAAAACACCAAAAGCATTGGCAACAAAAACCATAATAGGCAAATGGGACCTAATCAAACTCCACAGCTTCTGCACAGCAAAAGAAGCAGTCATTAGAGCGAATCGGCAACCAACAGAATGGGAAAAAATTTTTGTAGTTTACCCATCTGACAAAGGGCTGATATCCAGAATTTACAAAGAACTAAAACAGATTTACATGAAAAAAACTAACAAGCCCATTCAAAAGTGGGCAAAGGATATCCACAGACACTTTACAAAAGAAGACATACATGAGGCCAGCAAACATATGAAAAAATGCCCATCATCACTGGTCATCAGAGAAATGCAAATCAAAACTACATTGAGATACCATCTCACGCCAGTTAGAATGGCGATCATTAAAATATCTGGAGACAGCAGATGCTGGAGAGGATGTGGAGAAATAGGAACACTTTTGCACTGTTGGTGGGAGTGTAAATTAGTTCAACCATTGTGGAAGACAGTGTGGCAATTCCTCAAGGACCTAGAAATAGAAATTCCATTTGACCCAGCAATCCCATTGCTGGGTATATATCCAAAGGATTATAAATCGTTCTACTATAAGGACACATGCACACGAATGTTCATTGCAGCACTGTTTACAATAGCAAAGACCTGGAACCAACTCAAATGCCCATCGACGATAGACTGGATAGGGAAAATGTGGCACATATACACCATGGAATATTATGCAGCCATCAAAAACGATGAGTTTGTGTCCTTTGTAGGGACATGGACGAACCTGGAAACCATCATTCTCAGCAAACTGACAGAAGAACAGAGGATCAAACACCGCATATTCTCACTCATAGGCGGGTGTTGAACAATGAGAACCCATGGACACAGGGAGGGGAGCACTACACACTGGAGTCAGTTGGGGGGAAGTAGGGGAGGGACAGTAGGGGGTGGGAAGCTGGGGAGGGATATCAAGGGGAGAGATGCCAGATGTAGGTGATGGGGAGGAAGGCAGCAAATCACACTGCCACGTGTGTACCTATGCAACCATCTTGCATGTTCTTCACATGTACCCCAAAACCTAAAATGCAATGAAATACATAAATGGAAAAAAAAAAAAAAGAAATATCAGACTTTATCTGAACTATAGACTACAGCTAGTGCTCAACTTACGACCACAATTGGTACCGACAGACCGGTCGTAACACGATTTGGTCGTAAGTTGAGTAGGCTATATGTACAGTACTGTGAAAAGGATGTTATAAAAATCTTTAAGTCATATTTTATCATAATTTTCTTTCATTGTTATATATCATAATTTTCTTTGTTCATTTTATGCCATTTGTATCATCTCTACACCATTTTGTTTCTTATTTTTACATTCATCAGGTTTAAGTAAAACACTGCATTACCAGTACAACTGGTTTAATATTTGCAAAACATACAAAATTACAAAATACAGGTTCATACAAAAATACAAAATACAGGTATAAAAAATACCATAGGAAACAATTTCCCCTTGGTAGACATCTTGGGAGGTGGTTGATGAAAAATATCCAAGACACGTGACACAAATTGCTGTACCAAGTCTGGGATAACAGTTGAAATGGTGCACGCAGAGATGGTAGTGCTGCCAGAAGCTGGTCCACACTGTCGTATGCCTAGCTGGGCAACGTTTGCGCTGCCAGACATGGAGCAGTCGTGGCTAGCGATTGTGGTCATAAAGTCGAACGGTCGTAAGTTGCATAGGTTGTAAGTCGATCAATACCTGTAAATGGATCTTACAAACATTTACAGAATATTTTACCCAGAGTTTATCTTCTGAAAAAAAAGTTAAACAAAACTGATAAATCTTTAGCCAGACTAAGAAAAAAAAGAACATACAAATAAAGAAGATTAGAAATACAAAAGGAGACATTACAACTGATACTGAATAATTAAAAGAATTGTTTGTGGCTACTATGAGAAACTATATGCCAATAAATTGAAAAATCTAGAAGAAATGGACAAATTCCTAGACCCATATAACCCACAAGATTGAATCAGAGAGAAAAGGAAAACCTGAACAAACCAGTAACAAGACTGAAGCCATAAAAAATCTCTAAGGAAACACTCATGACCCAGTGACTTCACTGTTAAATTGTATCAAACATTTAAAGAAGAACTAATACCAGTCCTACTCAGACTATTCTAAAAAACAGAGGGGGATGGGGATACTTCCAAACTTATTCTATGAGACCAGTATTATCCTAATTCAAAACCAATGACACACCAAAGAAATAAAACTACAGGCCAATATCTCTGATAGATATTGATGCCAAAAACCTCAACAAAATACTAGCAAACCAAATGCAACAACACATTAGAGGAATCATTCATCATTACCAAAAGGGATTTATCTCTTTGATGCAGGGATGGTTCAACACACACCAATCAATTAATGAGATACATCATAGTGACAGAATGAAGGGGGAAAACACCCCATATGATAATTTCCATTGATGTTGAGAAAGCTTTTGGTGAAATTCAACATCCTTTCATTGAAAAAATCATGAAAAAAACAGGGTATAATAGGAATGTATCTCAATATAATAAAAGCCATATATGACAGACCCAGAGCTAGCATCATACTGAATGCGGAAATCCTATACTGAAATCTTTTCCTCTAATATCTGGAACACAACAAGGATGCTCAGGATCACTACTTTTATTCAACATGGGACAGGAAATCCTAGCTAGAACAATCAGAAAAGAGAAAATATAAAGGGCATCCAAATTGAAATGGAAGAAGACAAATAATACTTGTTCACAAATTATATTACCTTAGATGCAGAAAAAACTAAAGAATCCACAGAAAAACTATTAGCACCAATAAATAAATTCAGCAAAGTTGCAGGATACAAAATCAGCGTGCAAAAATTAGTAGCATTTCTATATGCAAAAATAAAAACAATCTGAAAAAGACATTAAAAAAAAAACTAATTCCCACGTATAAAAGCAACACATAAAATTGAATATCTGGCAATTAACCAAAGAAATGAAATATCTCCACAATGAAAGCTATAAAACACTAATGAGAAATTGAAGAAGATGCAAAAAAATGGAAAGATATTCTGTTTATGGATTGAAAAAAATCAACATTGTTAAAATGACCATACTACTCAAAGCAATTTGCAGATTCAAGGCAATTCCTATTAAAATACCAATGAGATTCTTCACAGAAATAAAAACTACAATCATAAAAAGTCTATAAAACCACAAAAGACCCAGAATAGCCAAAAGTATCCTAAGCAAAAGGAACAAAACTGGAGGAACCACATTGCTTGACTTTAAATTATATTACAGAGCTATAGTAACCAAAACAGCATGGCATTGGAATAAAAACAGCCATATAGCCGGGCGCGGTGGCTCACACCTGTAATCCCAGCACTTTGGGAGGCCGAGGCGGGTGGATCACGAGGTCAAGAGATCGAGACCATCCTGGTCAACATGGTGAAACCCCGTCTCTACTAAAATACAAAAAATTAGCTGGGCATGGTGGCACGTGCCTGTAATCCCAGCTACTCAGGAGGCTGAGGCAGGAGAATTGCCTGAACCCAGGAGGCGGAGGTTGCGGTGAGCCGAGATCGCGCCATTGCACTCCAGCCTGGGTAACAAGAGCAAAACTCTGTCTCAAAAATAAATAAATAAATAAATAATAAATAAATAAATAAATAAAAATAAAAACAGCCATATAGACCAATAGAACATAATAGAGTACCCAGAAAAAGATTTATACACTTACGATAAACATATTTGACAGAGGTGCCAAAAACACACTGGGAAAAAGTCTCTTCAATAAATGGTGCTGGAAAAACTGGAACTTCATATGCAGAACAATGAAACTATACCCTATCTCTCACCATGAACAAAAAAATCAAATAAAATGGAGCACAAGTTTCAACCTGAGACCTCAAACTCTGAAACTACTACAAGAAAACCTTAAGGAAAATCTCCACAACATTGGTCTGCGCAAAGATTTCTTGGGTAATACATCACAAGTACAGGCAAGTAAAGCAACAATGGGCAAATGGGATCACATCAAATTAAAAAGATTCCGTGCAGCAAAGGAAACAATTAACAAAGTGAAGAGGGAATTCACAGAATAGAAAAAAAATTTGCAAACTACATACCTGACACAGGATTAATAACTGGAACATAAAGGGTCTCAAACAAATCTACAGAAACAAATATAATAATCTAATCAAAACTGGGCAAATGATCAGAATACACATTTCTCAAAAGAAGATACGCAAATGGCAAACAAGCATATGTAAAGTTGCTCAACATTATTGATCATCAGATAAATAAAATTAAAACTACAATGAGATATGTCATCTCACTGCAGTTAAAATGACTTATATCCAAAAAACAGGCAATAATGAATGCTGGCAAGGATGTGGAGAAAAGGGACCCTCCTGAACTATTGATGGGAACGTAAATTAGTAGAACCACTATGGAGAACATTTTGGGGGCTCTTCCAAACCTAAAAATTGAGCTACCATATAATCCAGCAACCCTACTGCTGGGTATATACTCAAAATGAAGAAAACTAGTATATTGAAAGATGCCTGCACTCTCATGCTTTTCACAGCACTGTTCACAATAGCTAAGATTTGGAAGCAACCTAAGTGTCTATCAACAAACGAATGGATGAAGAAATGGTGGTGCATATAGACAATGGAGTATTATTCAATTATTTTAAAAAATAAGATCCTGTCATTTGCAACAACATGAATGGAAGTGGAGAGCATTATGTTAAGTGAAATAAGCCAGACATAGGAAGACAAACATCGCATGTTCTCACTTATTGATGGGATCCAAAAAATCAAAACAATTGAACACATGGACTAGAGAGTAAAAGAATGGTACCAGACCCTGGGAAGGGGGCTGGAGATGATGATTAGTGGGTCTAAAATATATAAAGAATAAGTGTGACTTACTATGTGATAGCACAACAGTGTAACCATAGTCAATAATAATTAATTGTACATTTTAAAATGTCTAAAAGAGTATAATTGGATTGTTTATAACTTAAAGAATAAATGCTTGAGAGCATGGATAACCCATTCTCCATTATATGGTTAGTATGTATTGCATGCCACAATCAAACCCTCTCACATTCCCCATAAATATATACGGCTACTATGTACCTGCAAAAATAAAAAGATTTTTTTAAATACATAAATAATTTTAAAATATTTAATTTAAATGTTTCTTACTTCTTGTCTAGGTATAAGGGCTTTAAAAGGTTGAAAACATGTCTTCAAGGAGGTTCTTCCTGCTAATTTACAGAATAGATTTTTTCACTTAAGCCAAAAACAATAGATTAAGAAACTTCCAGTTCTGATAGCAAAACACACCAGATGACATGAAAACCTTTCAATACAAACACCAGGACTTTTAGCTACAGACAATAAACATTCTGTTAAATTTGGAGCTGGGTATGGAGGGAGGAAAGAGCATTCTACGGTGCCCAGAAGGAAGAAACTGCAGCCCAGGACCACACATGGCAGGCAGGGCTGCAGGAGATGGTTAGTACCCACTGCTGCATTTTCATGCCTGGATGGTCAGCAGAGGAGAAACTGAGCCACTACAGTGAGGAGAGTTGGAATGGAACAACCCTAATACAAACTTATATTCAACCTTCTATGGAAAGCGGTGGTCTCCATCAGGGATACCCTGGAGAATCTCGATAGGGCCATCCTGGGCTGTGTGTAAACAAGAGAATCTCCTTGGGATTTGTAAGTGTGGGCCTATGCAACAGAGCAAACTACATGACTCATTTGGCCCAGCAATAAATGAACACAAAAATAAATGAACACAAAATAAATCACAAGTTAGTAATGTTTTTAGACCACTTGTCAGGGACAGGTTCAGAACCTTTCCAGAGAGAGAAGCTCTCAACCAGCCTACAGAGGATTCTGAAAAACATCCTCCCGGAAACTGCACTCATCCTCCAAAATTAAAACTGCACTCAGAAAAAGTTAGCAGAAATAATTTGTAGCATAGCAAGACCTCCTAGAACGTCAGGTAACAAAGTATAAATATATAGCCATTCATATTTTATCATACAGGTTAGACATAACCAAAGAGAGAATAATGAGTATGGAAAAGTAATTATCCTCAACAAGTCTATAACTGCAGAACGTCTTTTTTTTTTTTTTTTTTTTTTACTTTAAGTTCTGGGATACATGTGCAGAATGTGCAGGTTTGTTACATAGGTATACATGTGCGATGGTGGTTTGCTGTACCTATCAACCCATCATCTAGGTTTTAAGCCCTGTGTGCATTAGGTATTTGTCTTAATGCTCTCCCTTTATCACACACATATAGGCCCAGGTGTGTAATACTCCCTGTGTCCATGTATTCTCATTGTACAGAACATCTTTCTTAAAAGCCAGATAATTTTTTTCCTAAAATATGTCCTCACAAATGTGCTGCTGAACTAGCAAACCTGTATGGGAAATCCAGATAAATGAAAGGAAAATGAAAGCTTCCCAAGGGACAGAGCGCTTTCCTTCTGACAGCAATATGAGTTGGAGCCATGATGCAAAGCACAGGACCACAGGAGCAGGGCTCTGAGAGAGACCAAATCCAGGGAAAGTGCACCCTGAGAAGCAAGGCAGAACACAGCTCCCATACCAGCATGGGTATGGGAGGGAGAAGAACAATTCTTGCTGAGATTATGAAACCATAAGCTGGCTATCGTGTGCATTGGTCATCCACATTCACATCGTTCTGACAAATGAATGATCCTTTCATTCTCTCATTTTTTTCTTAACATAATTTTAAACCTACAGAAAAGTTGAAAAGCAGTTCAAAGAATACATACGAATAACTCTCCTAGATTCACCTATCTATATTTTGCTGCATCCTCCTGACACCTACTTGTAAGCATGTGTGCATGCATATGTACTATGTATACACAGGTGCATGTATATGTACTCTATATGCATAGTTGCATGTATGGGGCTTGTATGCATAGGTACATGCATAGGCACTGTATATGCATAGGAGCATGTATAGGCCATGTACTGGCATATTAACATGTATGGGCCCTGGGCATAGGCATAGGCATATATATAGGCCCTGTAAATGCATAGGTGTATTTATAAGCCCTAAATAGGCACAGGTGCATGTATAGGTCCCATATATGCACAGGCACATGCATAAGCTCTGTTTATGCATAGGCACTTGTGTAGACACTGTTTATGTGTAGGCACTGTTTATACATAGGCACAAGCATAGGGTCTATATATGCACAGGTGAATTTATAGGCCTTGATCATATAGAGGTGTATGTATAGACACTGTTTATGCATAGGTGAATATATGGGTTCTAAATACACATAGGTGAATGTGTAGGACCTTTTATGCAAGGGTGCTTATATAGGACATGTTTATGCATAGGTAAGTGTATAGGTACTGGTTGTGCATAGGTGCATGTATAGGCCATGGCTATGCATATGTGCATTTAAGATTACTGTGTATGTATAGGTGAACATGTAGGCACTTTATATTTATATGCGCATTCCTATACACTGTACATCCATATGTGCATAAATAAGCATGTGTGCAGGCACAGGCAGTATATATACATATGTTCATATGTACATTTATATGCACTGGATATGCATATGTGTGCATATGCACTGGATATGCACGTATATGTATATATTCAATCGTATGTGCTATATATGCATATGGGTATGTATAAGCACTGCATATGCATCTTTGCATACACAGACACTATATACACATATGTGCATGTCCACATATGTAAATATATTCTATTTCAATGGGCCATCTGTGTGTAAGTTGATGTCAACTGTGACATTCTCCCATACACACTTTGCTTGCTATCTCCTAAGAAAAATTACATTCTTCTGTCTTAGCATAACGCCAGAAAACATAAAATCTCTGTTCCATTTTCCCCAACTGTCTCAGCAATATCTGCCAAAGTAATATGGTTTGGATGTTTGTCCCCTCTAAATCTTATGTTGAAATGCGATTTCCAGTACTGGAGGTGGAATCTGGTAGGACGTGTTGGGATCACGGAGGCAGATCCCTCATGAACTGCTTAGCACCATCCCTTTGTTAATGAGTGAGTTCATGTAAGATCTGGTTGTTTAAAAATGTGTGGCATCATCTTCCTCTCTATCTTGCTCCAGCTCTCACATTCTGAGATGCCTGCTCCTTCTTCACCTTCTGCTGTGAGTGGCAGTTTCCTGAGGTCCTCACTAGAAGTAGATGCTGGCACCATGTTTGTTGTACTGTCTGCAGAATCATTAGCCCATTAAACCCCTTTTCTTTATAAATTACCCAGACTCAAGCATTTTTTATAGCAATTTAAAAAAACAGCCTAATACATAAAGCCTTTTTTTACCCAATTCAGATTCCATGAAATGTTTGCATTGCATTTGGTGGAGTCTTTTTAGTCTCTTCTAATTGAGAACAACCCTCCAAGCCCAAATCAGTTTGTTTCCTTCTGTTTATATCTCTATGATATTGACTCTTTTGAAGAATCCAGGCTAGTTGTCTCATGGAACATTCTACATTCCTGTTATATCTTATTATTTCTTCATGATTAAATTGAAGTTAAACTTCGGGTTTTGATATTTTTCCTCTCCAAAATTTATGTTGAAATTTGATCCCCAGTGTTGAAATCAAGTCCTGGTGACAGGTGTTTGGGTCATAGGGCAAATCCTTCATGAATAGCTTGGTGCCCTGTTGGTAGTAATGAGTGACTTCATATGAATTCATGAACTCATATGACTAATGAGTGAGTTCAGGTTGCTTAATAGAATGTGAAACCACTCTTCCTCCCCTTCCTCCAGCTCTTGCTGTGTGAGAGACCAGCTCACCTTCATCTTCTGTCATGACTGAAGGCTTCTTGAACCTCTCACCAGAAGCACATGCTAGCACCATCCTTCTTATACAGCTTGCAAAGCTATAAGTCAAATAAACCTCTTTTTTGTATAAATTATTTAGCCTTAAGTATTCCTTTATAGTAACCCATAATGGACTAACAATACTGGAAGACCCAAAGCATCATTATGGTCTGAGCAAGAGCATATGGGGCTACATAATAATGAGAGTCCTGGCTAAATTCTAGCTAAATTTTATAGATTTACCCAGTGGATGGTCCTTTTCCCTGTCTCTGACTGTATAATTGGATTAGTATTATTGGCCATTGGAGCAATCCCCACATTGGGCCCTTTGCCTGTGAAGTAAGAGGGCCATGGGGCAGCTGATGAACTGCTCTGATTCACCTAGATAGCAAATCAATAACAATATTGCCTGTTTGCAACGGGCTGGATTTGGGTGGCAGAGATGAATTCCATTTGTAAAGTTCTTAAATGTGAAGTAGCTGTGGAGTGGAGGAGGCCCTTATGATGTTTTCTTTTAATTCTTCAGTGCAGCCTCTTCAGAAGTAGAATAGATTCTAATGGAGGACTGGAGACCACCATAGCTCAACCAAGTGCCTGCCCTGATGACAACTGCAGATCCATGTGCACTGTTACTGTTGGAGTGAAATCCTACAGCATCAGGCACATGGCATGCAACACAGAAATGGAGAATATGCTCTTGCCTCTTCTGATCAGAGCACAAGTCTTAATTGAAGTTGTATGAAAAGCACAATATTGAGTGACGTTTTTGCCCAGGATTGTTTATTCGGCTCTGAAATATAATAGACAAAGTCATGTGGTCCATTTGATATTACACTGATCCATTGTGTTAACATTTGAAAATGTGACACCCTTTCATGATAAAAATACTTAGCAAACTAGGAACACAAAATTTAAAAAGTATAAATCCAAAGAGAACAATGCAAGACACATTACATTCAAACTTGGTAATATTATACACAAAGAGAGAATCTTTTATTTGTATTTTTATTCATATTTTCTAATTAATAAATTTATTGCTAATTGACAAAATGGTACATATTTACTGTCTACAAAACTGTTTTTAAAATGTAAACATTGAAGGATCCAAGATGGCTGAATAGGAACAGCTCCAGAGTGCAGTTGCCAGCAAGAACAATGCACAGGGTGAGTGTCCACTACACTTCCAAACAAATTTTCACTGCCCACAGACCAGGAGATTCCCAGGCCAAAAAGCACCATGAGTTTTCAGCATGGCAGTTTCAGCCAGGGCCAGCTTGGTGCACAGAAACTCACACAAATCTCGGTGGCCATTTCAACTGGTGCCGGCAATGCCTGGGAGACGGAGCCACCCAGTCAGCTGAAAGAGAGGGGACAGAGACAGGGAGCCAGATGATCTGGCTCTGCAGGTACCACCCAAACAAAACAAGCAATCTGAAATGCTCTGGATTGAGAGCTTCCCAGCAAGTGCAACTGGACCCCAGATGGCCCAGCTCAGTGAGGGGAGGGGCAACCACCACTACTGAGGCAATTCACACATCAGCTGGCCAGAGCCTGCAGCAGCTCAACAACACCTCTGCTGGCAGACTGTGACTAGACCACTCCATGTAGGGCAGGGCATCTAAGAAAAAAGGCAGCAGCATGACAGAAACTTATAAATAAAGCCAACCTTCATAGAAAAGACCACCTGGGAAAAAAGGCGGTTATGACTTCAGCTGCAGCAGACTTCAAAGTACCTGCCCAGCAGCTCTGCATGGAACAACAGCACTCCCAGCACAGCACTTGATCCTATAAAAGACAGACTGTCTCATCAAGCAGCTCCCTGACCCACATATACCCAAAGAGACACCTCATAAAGAAGAGCTCAAGCTGACATCTGGCAGGTACCCTTCTGGGACGAAGATAACAGAAGAAACTGGCAGCAACCCTTACTGTTCTGCAGCCCACATGGGTGATCCCTAGGCAAGCAGGGTCAGGAGTGGACCTCCAGCAGTCCTGCAGCAGAGGGGCCTGACTCTTAGAAGGAAAACTAAGAAACAGAAAGAAATAACTTCATCATCAACAAAAAGGACAACCACTCAGAGACCCCATACAAAAGTCACCAACTACAAAGACCACAGGTAGATAAAGTCAATAAGATGGGAAGAAACCAGTGCAAAATAGATGAAAACACCAAAAACAAGAACGCCTCTCCTCCTGCAAAGAATCACAACTCCTCACCAGCTAGGGATCAAAGATGGATGGAGAATGAATCTGATGAATTGACAGAAACATGCTTCAGAAAGTGGGTATTAACAAACTTCTCAGAGCTAAAAGAACATGTGCTAACCCAATGCAAAGAAACTAAGAACCTAGAAAAAAGGTTACATTAGATGCTAGCTAGAATAAACAGCTTAGAGAAGAATAAAAACGACTTGATGGAGGTGAAAAACACAGCACAAGAACTTTGTGAAGCATACACAAGTTTCAATAGCCAAATCCACGAAGCAGAAGAAAGGATATCAGAGATTGAAGATCAACTCAATGAAATAAAATGAGAAGGCAAGAATAGAGAAAAAAGAGTGAAAAGAACAAAACCTCCAAGAAATATGGGATTATGTGAAAAGACCTAATCTACATTTGATAGGTGTACCTGAATGTGACAGAGAGAATGAATCCAAGCCAGAAAGCACTCTTCAGGATATTATCCAGGAGAACTTCCCCAACCTAGCAAGCTGGCAACCATTCAAGTCCAGGAAATACAGAGAACACCACAAAGATATTCCTAAAGAAGAGTAACCCCAAGGCACATAATCGTCAGATTCACCAGGGTTGAAATGAAGGAAAAAATGTTATGGGCAGCCAGAGTAAAAGGTCAGGTTGCCGACAAAGGGAAGCCCATCAGACTCACAGTGGATCTCTCAGCAGAAATCCTACAAGCCAGAAGAGAGTAGGAGCCAATATTTAACATCCTAAAAGAAAAGAACTTTCAACCTAGAATTTCATATCCAGCCAAACTAAGCTTCATTAGCAAAGGAGAAAGAAAACCCTTTATGGACAAGCAATTGCTGAGAGATTTTGTCACCACCAGGCCTGTCTTATAAGAGCTCCTGAAGGAAGCACCAAACATGGAAAGGAACAACGAGTACCAGCCACTCCAAAAATGCACCAAATGGTAAAGACCATTGACATAATGAAAAAAAAGTGCATCAACTAATGGGCAAAACATCCAGCTAGCATCAAAATGACAGGAACAAATTCACACATAACAATATTAACCTTAAATGCAAATGGGCTAAATGCCCCAATCAAAAGACACAGACTGGAAAATTGGATAAAAAGTCAAGAACCATATGTGTGTTGTATTCAGGAACACACATAGGCTCAAAATAAAGGGATGGAGGAAGATTTACCAAGAAAATGGAGAGCAAAAAAAAGCAGGAGTTGCAATCCTAGTGTCTGATAAAATGGACTTCAAACCAACAAAAATCAAAAGAGACAAAGAAGGACATTACATAATGGTAAAAGGATCAATTCAACAAGAAGAGCTAATGATCCTAAATATATATACACCCAATACAGGAGCACCCAGATACATGAAGCAAGTTCTTAAAGACCTACAAAGACTCCTAGATTCCCACACAATAATAGTGAGAGATGCTAACACTCTGCTGTCAATATTAGATCAATGAGACAGAAAATTAACAAGGACATCCAGGACTTGAGCTCAGATCTGGACCAAGAGGACCTAATAGACATCTACAGAAATATCCACCCCAAATCCACAGAATATACATTCTTCTCAGTGCCACATGGCACTTACTCTAAAATTGACCACATAATTGGAAGTAAATCACTCCTCAGCAAATGCAAAAGAATGGAAATCACAACAAATAGTCTCTCAGATCACAGGGCAACCAAATTAGAACTCAGAATTAAGAAACTAACTCAAAACCAACAGGTTTCATGGAAACTCAACAATTGGCTCCTGAATGTTGACTGGATAAACAATGAAATGAAGGCAGAAATAAGATGTTCTTTGAAATGAACGAGAATGAAGACACAATGTACTAGAATCACTGGGACACATTTAAAGCAGTGTCTAGAAGGAAACTGATAGCAATAAATGCCCATATGAGAAGTAAGGAAAGATTGAAAATCAACACCTTATCATCAAAATTGAAAGAGCTAGAGTAGCAAGATCAAACAAATTCAAAAGTTATCAGAAGACAAGAAATAACTAAGATCAGAGCATAACTGAAGGGGCTAGACACACAAAAAAAACCCTTCACAAAATCAATGAATGTAGGAGCTGGTATTTTGAAAACATCAACAAAATAGACAGACTGCTAGCCAGATTAATAAAAAAAGAAAAGGGAGTAGAATCAAATAGATGCAATAAAAAATGATAAACTGGATATCACCACTGATTCTACAGAAATATAAAAAACAATCATAGATTACTACAAACAGCTCTATGCACTTAAACCAGTAAACCTGGAAGAAATGGATAAGTTCCTGGACACTTGCACCCTCCCAAGACTAAACCGGGAAGAAGTTAAAACCCTGAATAGACCACTAACAAGGGCTGAAGTTGAGGCAGCAATTAATAGTCTACCAACTAAAAAAGTCCAGGTCCGGATGGGTTCACAGCCGAATTCTACCAGATGTACAAAGAGGAGCTGATAACATTCCTTCTGAAACTATTCCAAACAATATAAAAAGAGGCAATCCTTCCCATATCATTTTATGAGACCAATATCATCCTGATACCAAAACCCAGCAGAGACTTAACAAAAAAGAAAACTTCAGGCCAATATCCATGATGAATATAGATGCAAAAATCTTCAATAAAATACGGGAAAACTGATCGCAACAGCACATCAACAAGCTTATCCATCATAATCACGTAGGCTTCATTCCAGGGATGCAAGGCCGATTCAACATACACAAGTCTATAAACCTAATCCATCACATAAACGGAACCAAAGACAAAAAACACATGATTATCTCAAGAGATGCAGAGAAGGCCTTCAACAAAATTCAACAGCCCTTTATGCTAAAAAGGCTCAATAAGCTAGGTGTCAAACGAACATATATCAAAACAATAAAAGCCATTTATGACAAATCTACAGCCAATATCATACTGAATGGGCAAAAACTGGAAGCATTCTTTTTGAAATCTGGCACTAGACAAGGATGCCCTATCTCACCACTCCTATTCCATATACTTTTGGAAGTTCTACCCAGAGCAATTAGGCAAGAAAAAAAAACAAAGGGTATTAAACTAGGAAATGAGGAAGTAAATTCATCTCTATTTGCAGATGACATGATTGTATATTTAGAAGAATCTATCATCTCAGCCCAAAATCTCCTTAAACTGATAAGAACTTCAGCAAACTCTCAAGATACAAAATCAATGTGCAGAAATCACAAGCATTCCTATACAAAAATAACAGACTAACAGAGAGTCAAAGCATGAGCAAACTCCCATTCACAATTGCTACAAAAAGAATAAAATACTTAGGAACACAACTAACAAAGAATGAAAAGGACCTCTTCAAGGAGAACTACAAACCACGATTCAACGAAATAAGAGAGGACACAAACAGATAAAGAAACATTTCATGCTCATGGTTAGGAAGAATCAATATTGTGAAAATGGCCATACTGCCCAAAGTAATTTATAGATTCCATGCTATCCCCATCAAGCTACCAATGAGCTTCTTCACAGAACTGGAAAAACCACCTTAAACTTCATATGGAATCAAAAAAGAGCCCACAAAGCCAAGACAATCCTAAGCAAAAAGAACAAAGCTGGAGGCAACACACTCCCTGATTTCAAACTATACTACAAGGCTACAGTAATCAAAACAGCATGGTACTGGTACCAAAACAGAGATACAGACCAATGGAACAAAACAAAGGCCCTGGGGCAATGCTACACATCTACAACCATCTGATCTTTGACAAAAACAAGCAATGGGGAAAGGATTCCCTCTTTAATAAATGGTGTTGGGAAAACTGGCGAGCAGTATGCAGAAAGCTGAAACTGGACCACTGCCCAACACCTTACACTAAAATTAACTGCAGACGAATTAAAGACTTAAACAGAAGACCTAACACCAGAAAAACCATAGAAGAAAACCTAAGCAAAACCATTCAAGACATAGGCATAGGCAAGGACTTCATGACTAAAACACCAAAAGCATTGGCAGCAAAAGCCAAAATAGACAAATAGGACCTAATTAAACTCTAGAGCTTCTGTACAGCAAAAGAAACAATCATTAGAGTGAACCAGCAACCAACAGAATGGGAAAAAAATTTTGCAATCTACCCATCTGACAAAGGGCTAATATCCAGAATCTACAAAGAACTAAAACAGATTTACAAGAAAAAGCAAACAAACCCATCCAAAAGTGGGCAGAGGCTAAGAACAGATACTTTTCAAAAGAAGACATATATGAGGGCAACAAACATATGAAAAAATGCTCATCATCACTGGTCATTAGAAAAATGCAAATCAAAACCACCCTGACATACCATCTCATGCCAGTTAGAATGTCAATCATTTAAAAAAAAAATCAAGAGACAATAGATGCTGGAGAGGATGTGGAGAAATAGGAACACTTTTACACTGTTGGTGGGAGTGTAAATTACTTCAATCATTGTGGAAGACAGTGTGGCAATTCTACAAAGACCTAGATATAGAAATTCCATTTGATCCAGCAATCCCATTGCTAGGTATATACCCAAAGGATTATAAATCGGTCTATTATAAAGACACATGCACACGTATGTTCACTGTGGCACTGTTCACAATAGCAAAGACCTGGAACCAATTCAAATGCCCATCGATGACAAACTGGACAGGGAAAATGTGGCACATATACACCATGGAATACTGCACAGCCATAAAAAATGATGAGTTCATGTCCTTTGTGGGGACATGGATAAATCTGGACACCAGCATTCTCATCAAGCTGACACAAGAACAGAAAATCAAGCACTGCATGTTCTCACTTATAGATGAGTGTTGAACAATGAGAACTCATGGAGACAGGGAGGGAAGCATCACATATTGGGGTCTCTTGGGGGGGGCCTAAGGGAGGGACAGTGGGTGGTGGGGAGGTTGGGAAGGAATAACACGGGGAGAAATGCCAGATAAAGGTGATGGGGGATGGAGGCAGCAAACCAATTGCCATGTATGTACTTATGCAACAATCCTGCATGATCTGCACATGTACCCCTGAACCTAAAGTACAATAACATAAAATAATTTTTTTTAATGTGGCACATATATACCATGAAATACTATGCAGCCATAGAAAAGAATGAGATCGTGACCTTTGCAGGGACATGGATGAAGCTGGAAACCATCATTCACAGCAAACTAACATAGGAACAGAAAACCAAACACCACATGTTCTCACTCACAAGTGGGAGCTGAACAATGAGAGCACATGGATAGGGAGGGGAACATCACACACTGGGGCCTGTTGGATAATGGGGGAAAGGGGAGGGAGAACATTAAGACAAATATCTAATGCATGTGGGGCTTAAAATCTAGATGACGGGTTGATAGGTGCAGCAAAACACCATGGCACATGTGTACCTATGTAACAAACCTGCACATTCTGCACATGTATCCCAGAACTTAAAGTAAAATAAATTTTTTTAAAGAAATAAATCAATAAACAAATGATAATTCTGAAACAATATTTGCAGCTGGATAAGTTATCTATATACAAATAACTGCTATAAACAAACAAGAAAAAGGTAAATATCCTAATAGAAAAATGAGCAAAAATATGAATAGGCAATACACACACACACCCCACAAGGCCAAATATAAAAACCTCATGAAGATTCTCAGTCTCATCCCCAGTTGTCAGAGAACTGCAAATGAAGGTAGAAATGGACAGAAATTTCTTACCAATAAAAGTGGCAAAAGTTTTGAAAATGCACAGAATGACAACACACACTATTGGCTAGGATTAGATAAAGTTTGGAAGAAGTATATTGTTCTATATTTCCAGAGAAATCTAATTTCTTTTTTTTTTTAAGTGCAGAGATTACATTATGTTTTTTTATCATTTTTTTCTCTTCTGGGCATTTATACTTATCTTTTTTAACTCTTATTTTAGGTTCAAGTGTACATGCACAGGTTAGTTATATAAGTAAAATCATGTCACAGAGGTTTGTTGTCCAGATTATTTCATCACCCAAATACTAAGCCTAGTACCCAAGAGTTATTTTCTCTGATCCTCTCCCTCCTCCTATCCTCCACACTCAAGTAGGCCCCATTGTGTATTGTTCCCCTATTTGTGTCCATCAGTTCTCACCATTTAGCTACCACTTATAAATGATAATATGTGGTATTTGGTTTTCTGTACTTACATTTGTTTGCTGAGAATAATGGCCTCCAGCTCCAACCACATTCCTGCAAAAGACATGATCTCCTTCTTTTCTATGGCTGCATAGTATTCCATGGTGTATATATACCACATTTTCTTTATCTAATCTGTCACTGATGGGCATTTAGGTTGATTCTATGTCTTTGCTATTGTGAACAGTGATGCACTGAATATACATGTGCGTGTATCTTTGTAACAGAATGATTTATATTCCTTTGGGTATATAACCAGTGATGGGATTACTAGGCCAAATGGTGTTTCTGTTTTCAGCTCTTTGAGCTATTACTACATTGCTTCCTACAATGATTGAACTAATTTACACTCCCACCAAGAATGTATTAAGTGTTCCCTTTTCTCCACAACCTCATTAGCATATATTATTGTTTGATTCTTTAAAATTGGCCATTCTGACTGGTGTGAGATGGTATCTCATTGTGGTTTTGATTTGTATTTTTTTAGTGATCAATGATATTCAGCTTTTTTTACTATGCTTATCAGCCACATGTATGTCTTGAAAAGTATCAGGATTGTGTCTTTTGCCCACTTTTTAATGGAGTTGTTTGGTTTTTTTTTTCTTGTTAACTTGTTTAAGTTCCTTAAAGAAGTTATATATTAGACCTTTGTCAGATGCATAGTTTGCAAATATTTTCTCCCATTCTGTAGGTTATCTGTTTATTCTGTTGATAGTTTATTTTGCTGTGGAGAAGCTCTTAAGTTTAACTGGACCTCGATTGTCAATTTTTGCTTTTGTTGTGATTGCTTTCGGCATCTTCATCATGAAATCTTTGCCCATTCCTATGTCCAAAATGGTATTGCCTAGGTTATCTTTCAGGGTTTTTATAGTTTGGGATTTTAAATTTAAGTCTTTAATCCATCTTGAGTTAATCTTTGTATATGGTGTAAGGAAGGGGTTCAGTTTCAATCTTCTACTTATGGTTAGCCAGTTATTCCAGAATCATATATTGAATAATGAGTCTTTTCCCCATTGCTTGTTTTTGTCATATTTGTCAAAAATCAGATGGTCATAGATGTGTGGCCTTATTTCTGGTCTCTCTATTCTGTTCCATTGGTCTATGTGTCTGTTTTTGTACCAATACCATGCTGCTTTGATTACTGTAGCCCTGTAGTATAGTTTGAAGTTGGGTAACCTGATGCCTTCAGCAATGTTCTTTTTACTTAGAATTGTCTTGGCTACTCGGGTTCTTTTTTGGTTCCATATAAAATTTTTAAGTGTTTTCTAGTTCTGTAAAGAATGTTATTGGTAGCATCATAAGAATAGCATTGAATCTGTAAATCACTTTAGGCAGTAGAACCATTTGAATGATATTGATTCTTCCTATTTATGAGCATGGAATGTGTTTCTATTGGTTTCTGTCATCTCTGATTTCTTTGAGCACTGGTTTGTAATTCTCATTTTAGAGATCTTTTATCTCCCTTTTCAGTTTTATTCCTAGGTATTTTATTCTTTTTGTGGCAATTGTGAATGGGATTGCATTCCCAATTTGGTTCTCTGCTTGGCTGTTGTTGGTGTATAGGAATGCTAGAATTTTTGTATATTGATTTTGTATCCTGAAACTTTGCTAAAGTCGTTTATTAGCTGAAGGAGCATTGGAGCCAAGACAATGGAATATTCTACATACAGAATTATGTCATCTGCAAACAGGGATAGTTCAACTTCCTCTCTTCCTATTTGAATGCCCTTTATTTCTTTCTGTTGCCAGATTCTCCAGCCAGGACTTCCGATACTATGTTGAATAAATGTGGTGAGAGAGGGCATTCTTGTTTTGTTGATTTTCAAGGAAAATGCTTCCAGTTTTTGTCCATTTGGTATGATGTTGCCTGTGAGTTTGGCATAGATGGCTCTTATTAATTTGAGGTACGTTCCTTCAGTATCTAGTTTATTGGCAGTTTTTATCATGAAGAAATATTGAATTTCATGGAATGCCTTTTCTGCATCTATTCAGATAATCATGTGGTTTTTGTCTTAGTTCTGTTTATATGATAAATCACATTTATTGATATGCATATGTTGAACCAAACTTACATTCTGGAGATGAAGACTTAATCCTGGTGGATTCGCTTTTTGATGTACTGCTGGATTTTGTTTGCAAATATTTTGTGAAGGATTTTTGCATCAGTGTTCATCTAGGATATTGGCCTAAAGTTTTATGTTGTGTATGTGTGCATGTCTCTGCCAGGTTTTGGTATCAGGGTGATGCTTGCCTCACAGAATGGGTTGGGGAGGAGTCCATTCTCAATTTTTTGGAATAGTTTCAGTAGGAACGGTATTAAGTCTTATTTATCCATCTGGTAGAATTCAGCTGTAAATCCATCTTGTCCTGGGATTTTTTTGGTTGTAGGCTATTTATTACTAATTCAATGTTGGAGCTCATTATTGGCTTGTTCAGGGAATTAGTTTCTTTCCTGTTCAGTCTTGGGAGGGTGTAATGTCCAGGAATTTATCCATCTCTTCTAGGTTTTCTAGTTTGTGTCAATAGAAGTGTTCATATTGTATTTCTGTGGGGCCAGGGGTACCAACCCCTTTGTCATTTATAATTGTGTTTATTTGGATCCTCTCTCTTTTCTTCTTTATTGGTCTAACTAGCAGCCTATTTATCCTATTAAATTTTTTCAAATAAAACAGTTCCTGGGTTTGTTGATCTTTTGAATGGTTTTTCATGTCTCAAGAGAAATCTAATTTCTTATGAACCTTTTGGAAAATAGTATCTGTTAAAAATAAAACATAATCAGTCTGAGCCATAAACCCTCCTACTACTATGGGAACTTTTCAGAAAAAAACACAGTATATACTGATACACACATAGGATGTGTGTTGCAATAGTGGTTTATAGAATAGTGGCTATAATCTGTAAACCACATGAGTGCCTATGAAAAAGGAAGGAGGAAATAAACTGACAGACATCCTGTTTGGTTTTTCATATTCGTCTTCATTGCTCACAAGAGGTATTCCAGATAAGAAATAATTTCTTATTAATTAACTTACTATTATATACGAATGTCACCCTCCCTCAAACCCACTAACCCCTAACCCTCAAGCTCAGACCTGTACCTGCACTGACACTATGAAAGTCAAATGGGAGACCTTCCTACACAACAGCCATACATCCCATAGGCCAGGGATGACAAAATAAATGCCCTTGTTATAAATGGGAAAGAAGGAGCTGTCTGCCTCCTCTTCTGAAACGGTCTCCTCCTTAATACAACCCCTTGCTATATAAGTCAAATCTCTCTAGGAGCAGAGAGCACCTTTGACCTAGAGATGTCACCAAGGTCTGGGGCTCATTGCTCTTTGAAATGCAAACATCTAGGAAGATAGCTACATTAGACTCCCAGACATCCTGGGGCGTAACCTAGAGAGCTATTGTAGAACATACATTTTGGTCCTCTGGAAAGAGCTAAGGAGAAGTTTTATTAACTTTTTGAATCAGAGCAATGAACTAAACAAATTGCTGTAGATCCAATCTCATTAATGCAGACAGTCTCCGGAAGCTGGAGCTTCTTACACAAACACTGATCCATCTGGGAAAGTTTTATTGCCCCATCTGTGCACCTTATAGAATATTATTCAGCCAATAGAATATTATAGAATAAAATTTTATTCAATCAACAGAATATTATTCCAATATAATATTATTCAGCTAATTCAAACCTAGTCAAATGAGTTGGAAGGGTTAGGGTTAGAGTGAGGGTTTTAAAAAATTAATGAGTATGAACTATTGGTTAGCTTGGCAGAATTTACACAGAAATAAAATGCAGACTAGTGGATAAAATATGACCGTTATGCAAAATAAACAATAAACATGTACATATACACATTACTCACCTGTCAATCACCTTTGGAAACACCTTCACAGAAGCCTTCAGAAACAACGTTTCACCAGCCATCTAGGCATTCCTCAATCCAGCCAGATTGACACCTAAAACTAACCATCACAATATGTATATATAAATATTTATGGATATATTTATAAGGATAGATGTAAAATATTTATATTTGATTATATCTATAGATGTGGAGATACACAAATGAAGGCCACCAACATATTATTGGTGGTTTTCTTTGCATGGTGAGATTTCAAGTGATTTCCACTTCTGCCTTTATATCTTGATATATTCCTAATTTTTGAGACAACCTATAGTAATTACACTATTTACACTAGTAAAAATCTAGCATTTACACTCTTCATAGTGTTTACTTTTATCTTCAAAAAATTCCTTTTCTTTGACTGCTTTGAGGTCGTGTACAGTCTGTGCAGTTTACCAAAGGTCCTACCATGCCTCCTCCCTTTCATAATAATTCTATCAGTTTGTGCTTAAAGTATTTTAGTTTATTCCCTGCTGTATACCCTTGTTTATTTTAAACTAGGAGATTTCCCAAATTCAGAGAAATATGTAATAAATTCTACCACAAAACAGAAGATTTGTTAAACTACCAATTTTTACTTTGTATGATTTAATGCAATGCACTTTAGTATGTAAATGTTCATGTTTGTTACATCTTCTTGTATTAAAACTCTAGACATTAAAAATGATTTAAATAATTTTTAATAATATCATGGATTGGTGTAGAAAATAATATTGAATTTGTCATTCAATTCTCCTTAAATTAACCAAAAGTATAATGCAGTCTCAATTTCACAACTCAAATATGATTATTTCCTTTTTGTTGTTACTTTTCCTTTTCTGTTCTTCTTTTTTCTTTGGAGGAGGATTTCTTTTCTTATTTTTTAGAATATAACAAAGCAATGCTTTATTAATAAACATATAAGAATAGGTGGGTAAGAAAGAAGAGTCCCATTGACTCTTTGTCACACGTTGCCTAGGACTGCCTTCTCCAAACTAGTATAAACAACACTGTGGACATGCAGATAAGCCTGGTCAAAGATCTCAGGAAACTAAGTCTTTACAAAAGAGTCTATTCGGGAAATCAATGGTGGGACAGCACATTTCCTAGGGGTGGGACTCCATCTCTCAGGAAAGTGTACTTTTTTCACCTGGGTTGCTATTTTTAATTTTTTTTGCTGTTTGTTTTTTTCCAAATACAGATTTACCTGACGTTATAGCCCTGTCACATTCTGAGAGGCGAATTTTACTCCACGGCATTTTTCCTCTTCACTCTGTGAGGAAGAAGGAAGTCAGTGGGAGGCCCCACCAAACCCACCTTCCACAGCCCACACATTTGTTCACAGGCAGCAAACATGCTCTACCTCCTCAGGAGAAGGTAAACAATTCTTTAATCCCTTTGTGGTCGCACACGATTGAACTTATTTCCACTAATGATGAAATCCTGTAAGTCCTCCAGGTAACTGAGCACGGAGAGTCTGGTTTCCCATGAAAATATTTCTATTATGGAGAGTGATAAATGATCCCTGTAGGTGTCCAACTGGTAAGTCAATACACGCCAGCAGGTGTTCCCTCTGTAATTTGGCCAGCAGGTAAGGCAGCTGAGACCCTTAACTAGTTTTTTCTCTGTGGACAACTTGGGTCTATAATATTTCCCAGAGCACATGTTGCCATCACCACTACCAAAACATTTAATCCATTACATGTCCAAGGCCAAATAAATGCCAGTGAGCAATTATCTGTCTGCAGAAGAGTCCCTGAGCTGGTCTTATCATTGGAATTCCTGTCCTCTACAAATGATTCTACAACAGCAACCAGTGTATGCTCTGTCCAGTGGAAATCAGAGTCTTGATTTTAAGAAAGAGATCTAAACCCTCCAAAGGACCCCTTTTGACTTAGAATAAAACCCAAACTCTCTCGCAGTCCCAAAGCCTCTTTTATCTCTACCTACCTTTCTGATCTCACTTGTGCCAGTCGCCCCTGACGACCATACGGGCTCAAGTCTCTTGTTGGCTCCAGGAGCAAGACAAGCCCCAGGTCTTATAACTTGGAATCCTTCTGCCTGGCATTCCCTTGCCAAGGGTCTTCCCTAGCCTGGCTCCTTCAGGTCTAAATTCACCTACCTCAGGTCATGTTCATGACTTCTTGGACATCACCCAATTTCTTTTCATTACTAACTCTCACTTTTATCATAGCACAACATTCTGCTGAAATCTTGTTTATTGTTTTATTATCTGTCTTCTCATACCTGATTGGAAACAACCTCTCCCAACAGTTAAATAATGCCTAGCATGTAGGAGGTGTCAAGTAATTATTTGTTGAACGGATGGGTCGTGGATGGGTGGGTAGGTGGATGGATGGATGGATGCATAGATAGACAAATGAGAACCACCTACCTACCTATAAAGTTCAGACCAAAAGAAGAAACTCTATAGTTATCTTATTTGTAATTATCCAAGTAAATGCCTATAGTCTGTATTTCACTCCACAGTACCCATAGACTCACTTATGATTTTCAGATGTTCCTGTGGTTTTTCTAACAATCAATGGACACAGATTGCCATTCACATCCTTTGGTCATTTCCCCTTTAAGATTCCATCCCTACCATTGGCTTGGTCCAGTTACAGGTACTAAGGCATTTGTACCTGAGCAGCAGAATCAATACAATTTTTTAAACACACATCTTTAGATAATAATCATTGAAGTTCTGAATGTGGGCCTCAAAAATTGATGAATATTCATAGTGTCACTGAAAATCTAGAATATAAAATTTCTAGAAGTCACCAAAAAAAGAAAATATACTATTTCTCACACTTCACCCTTTTCTCCTAGAACAAATAGAAACTTGGAGCAAATTGATATCAAATGCTTAGCATTTAAAATTTTAAAGCTTTATAGCTTAGAGCAAACATCTTTAGGAGATACTTGATTTAATGGTATTTTTAAATGCGTTAATATACATATATATGACTTGGTGAGCTTCTAATATTATAGATTAACTTAAAGTTTTGAAGTTCGGTTTATTTCAATAATCATATATTTGTTAATTTAATTTCTTTCAAAGTCATTGCTTAAAAATCTGGAGAGTCCACTAGGCCAAATATTCTATATATTTAAAATAAACCACCTGGCATTGAACTGCACTAACTTCCTTTACATTAAGGCCTCTCCACCATAGGAAAAACCATGTTGACCTCAACTGCCTGGATTCCAAAATTAGTTGTGTTACTCTGGGTGTGCTACTGAAGCTCTCTAGACCTTACATTTCTAACCCATAAAATAGAAGCAAAAAAAGTGATATACCTATTTGGCAGAACTGCAGGAAGGATTTTTATATCATAAAAGACAAGCAAAGCACTTAAAACTTGGGCTTAATATATATTAGCCTTTAATGAGGGTTTGCTGTTTATTGTTTGGCTTATTTCACTTGGGGGTCCACAGGTTCTTTGCGTGATAACTACCTACCATAAGTGAATTAAAATTAGTATTAATTATTACCATCAATTAATGCTAAGCCATTAATAAATATTCACAAGGCTTCATATTAAGACTCATCACTATAATAAAATATACTTAAAATATACTTATATGCTGTTTAAAATGCAAGTAAAACCAAAACATACACAAAATAGCATTAGGATAAAAGTAGCTATAACTTTATGGAATAAATAAAAACATGGTAATTTTAGCAAATGTGCAAGATAACCACGCAGTCAGTGTGTCCACAAGGACATTTTATAAGAGAATTGTTTGAAGTATCAGGGTAACTAAACCAAACAAGTAAAACCAAATAAAAATGCTTAGTTTTCAATTATTGATAAATGAAAAAATGGAAAACTAAACAAACAAACAAAAAGAACTGACATTTTAAACCTTTGACTTTAATTCCACCAGAACACTATAAACCAGGGATAACTAACAGGTCTTATCTTTTAGCCAATTCTTCTCAATTGAAATGACTCTCTGGAAAACTATGTTAAGGAGAATTCTGAGGACATATATGGTTTCATTGGCAAAGAGTTCCCTGTTCATTTATTGATGTACACTACAGGTACAAGAGGGAATGTGTTGCTGCATATGCCTCCTAATACTGCCCCTTACAATTCCAAACTTGTAATTTCAAAGTGCTTTGTCACTGCCAAGAAATAAATGATCATGGGACAGAACAGTTTGGAAGCAAGTGTCAGGCTATGCTGCTGAGATGATTGGCTGGAGTTCGTCACCAGGGCTTTCATTAGTTACTGCCTTGATCTCCTCCTTCAGCTGTTAAGCACTTAGATGCAACTCGATCCCTAATCTGCCTTAAGCAGGTCCTATATCAAGGGAAGGAGGGGGAAGGATTCATGCAAGAACCTCTCCACAGGCCTTCCTCTGTATGTCAGGGCTTCAGAACTCGTGAAAAATTCTGGAGGAAGAGACTAAAGGAAGCAAAGACATCAAGAGTCCACAAACAGAAAGTAAAGATCAAGGTCTTGAAAAACCACTTTCTCTTGGAATCTTGTGAGTACTGGCTAAAAATCCTCCCACTGAATTGCCCAGGTTAGATTCCTTCAAGGCGAACAGATAGCAAGGTCAGGGAAGAAAGGGAAAGAATTGGTCACTTTCTCCAGCACAGAAAAGAAAAAAAAATATTTTTCAAAGATAGGAAGGAGGAAAAAAATGTATTTGCCTGCCCTCAGTCCCAAATTTCCCAAGGCTTCTGTCCTTTTGTTCTGTGGTGGCCTTATTAGATTACAGCGAAACTTTCCTAAAGAATTAACTTAATTCACCCTGAGAAAGCAACTACCAGGTCCTTCCCCTCCCTGCGGGTGGGAGACACCTTGACCCACCTCCAAGGCATATACTTCCAATTTCAATTTGTCTGTATAAAACAGGGCCAGGATCTTCTCAATGGAGCCCACACAGACTGGGTTCTGTGGCCAAGGGGGTAAACTACAGAGCCACCTTTCACTGTCTGTTCACAGGAAATTATTCTGAAAAGAATGGAGGAGCAAACTGGCAGCAGATTCAAGGGTCCAAGCAAGGAGGCTACAGCTCCAGGGGAAGAGTGGGGACCAAGGGCTGAGCAGAGGCTTCTGTGCCTTTCCTCTGGCTCCAGAAATAATTTTCTCCTCTTACCATCCTCACAAAAAGCTCAGGGTATACAACTACAGACACTTGGATAACACAGTCTATGTTCACAGACAGGCCTCAAAAAGCCCTATACCCAGACGGCAGAGGGGCAACACACAAGAGGTGGGTTCCAGGTACCGTGGAGCTGCAGCCCAGGTAGTCATGACATTCCAAAGCCACAGGAGAGGCGGAAGGGGGATCTTCAGCAAGTACCTGGACCTCAGATTAACCAGGCCCAGAGGTTCCCTGAGAGCTTTGCCCTTCACCCCAGTAACAGGTGGATGTTATACTGAAGGCTCCCCATGTGCTAGAGGCCCTTAGGCAAGAACTTGAGTGGTGGAGACAGCACCTGTGTGCCTGTCACCAGCAAGATAGTGGACTGTTCTATAACCTCTCTGCACCACCAAGGCTCCACCTGAATAAAAACCTCAGAGCTTAGCCCCCTTCTCAGGTGGGCACTGGTAATGAGCATGGAGGGGCCAGGCCCCCACTGACCTCCTTGAGACCACTCTACAAGGGCCTCTGCAGCAGTATTGGCTTCTGAACCCTTCACCTTGCCTTGGAGCCCAGCAAAAGTGCATGAGGACACAGAAAACGTGTAGCTTGGGATAGAAGATACATCCCTAGCCTGACAGGGTACAATCCCATCCACCAGGGCAGGTGACTGGACTGGCCATCTGCAGGGAACACTCACAGGCTGGTTTTCTGGGCAAGTCCGGTCTCATACTTCTCCCACAGGCTTAGCTGTGTTAGAGGCTGGATGCAGAGGGCCTGGGTCTCCCTTGGGAGCCCAGCATGAAACCCTCTGCTTCCCCAAGCATGGAGGAGCTGGCCATGAGCCAATTCATTTTGCACAGGCTGGGGCTGAGTCTTCAAGTAACAGTAATGAGTGTGGGCAATTGGTTAGCGCTAGGCAGGATGCAAGCTCTAACTAAAGAAGAAAAATATGTCTTCCTATCTCACGGGTGGGTAAGCAAATTCAAAGTCACTCAACAACAACAGAAACACAGCACCCACTCTGTATTGCTTATCACCAGGCATGGAGGCACCAAGGTGACTAGATGTGGTTCCTGCAATCAGAAAGCTGAAACTCATTTATTTATAGATTTCCAGAGAAAAGGCTGCTTAAGTGTCACTGTTTTCCTATGTCACTGAAATTGTTTTCACTAAACTTAATCTGTTTAGCTTAGCTTTTTAATGAAGAAAATATTTGCTTTTTAGGTAAATGTTTTCATTTCCAGTCTAGGTGTAAGAACTTAAAAAAGTTGAAAACAAGTATCCAGAGAGATTCTTTCTGCCAATTTACAGAATAAGTAGCTTTTTTACTTAAGCCAAAAATAATAGATGAAAAAAACTGCCCGTTCTGTATATACACATATGTTGTGCACACACATAAGCGTACTCTATTCCACTGAGCTATTTGAATGTAAGTTAAGGTCACTGTGACACTTCACCACTACATATTTCAGCCACTACCACCTAAGAATGAAGACATCCTCTTGGTATCAGACCAGTTAAACTTTAAACAAAAAAGCAATATTAGAAATAAAGATAGCATTTCATAAAAAAAAAAAGGAAGTTAATAAATCTGTTTCCCATTGTCAATTGTACATGGGGCTCTCATGGAGATCTGATGACAGGTTGGCTAAACCATAATACATTTAATAAATTATAGGAGGAGTTACAAATATTTATGAAGGTGTATTGGAAAACATGTAGGTAACATATGACTTATGTTTACTTTAGGGTGCAGACTTAATATTTAAATGTGTTATAATTAGGCCATATATGTGAAATGTTTTTTAGGATTCAAAGTCATGCAAATGTGTAATATTTATGAACCAACCAGAACTAGTCTATGGCCAGTGGTCTTTTCATTAGGAGAAAGTTACTGAAATCAATCTATTGTCTATAATTAAAGCTGCAGTCATGGCTGCTATAACAGGGACTGCATTCGATTAGTCAGTATCTGGTAAAAAGTTAGTTAAATTGCCTTAATAATGTTTATTTTGAGGCCAATGTTTAGCTGGTAGAGAAAAAGGAAAACCTATGGCAGGTAGAACACAGTTTACTTTGCAAGTGTAGGTTGTGTGACTTAACTCTTGCCTGGCGTGGCCTTAGGTCTTGTTTATAATTTGGAATTTTATTGTTACAAAGAGTCTGTTTTGTCAGTCTTATGATTTTTATTTTAATATTAATATTGGTAAGGTGTTGTGTCTAAACCATAAAAGGGAGGGGGCGTAGCAAGGTGTGTCTGACTTCCCACCCCATTATGGCTGGGGAACTAGGCTTTTAAGGTTTTTTTCCCCTGGAGTTCTGTTGATCAAAGAGGAGCCTGTCTAGTCTGTGGAGGGCTTAGGATTTTTTTTATTAGTTTTTATTTTCTCTTTTTTTGATCAAGATATACCAGAGGCAATATCCATGGCCAAATTTTTGTTTTGTCCCATGTTGATGTCAGAGCAGTGTGACATTAATTATGTCTCTCAGTCAAAAAGACTTATAGCCAGTTAAGCATTTTAGGCCATTTTAGGAACTGGAGGTAGGCAGGTAGGAGTTTTTTGTTTTTTGGGTTTTTTTTTTTTTTATTTGGGCTCTGGGGTACATGTGCACAATCTGCATCCTGCAGGATTGTTGCATAGGTACATACATGCCGTAGTTGTTTGCTGTCTCCATCCCACCTCCGACCCCATTGCCTATGTCAGGCATTTATTTCTCCCAATGTTATCCTTCCCCATCCTCCCCGCCCCTATCCCCCACTGTCCCTCCCCACCCCTCCCCTCCACCTCCCAACCTAGCCCTGTGAGTATTGTTCCCTTTCCTGTGCCCAAGTGTTCTCACTGCTCATCACCCACCTATGAGTGAAAACATGCAGTGTTTGGTTTTCTGCTCTTGTGTCAGTTTGCTGAGAATGATGGTTTCTAGGTTCCAAGTCTCTACAAAGGACATGAACTCATCCATTTTTATGGCTGCATAGTATTCCATGGTATATATGTGTCACATTTTTTTGTCCAGTCTATCATCGATGGGCATTTGGGTTGGTTCCAGGTCTTTGCTATTGTAAACACAAAGAACATACGTGTGCATGTGTCTTTATGATAGAACAATTTATAATCCTTTGGGTATATACCCAGTAATGGGATTGCTAGGTCAAATGGAATTTCTATTTCTAGATCCTTGAGGAATCGCCACACTGTCTTCCATAATGGTTGAATTAATTTACACCCCCACCAACAGTGTAAAAGTGTTCCTATTTCTCCACATTCTCTCCAGCATCTGTTGTCTCCAGATTTTTTAATGAACGACATTCTAACTGGTATGAGATGGTATCTCAATGTGGTTTTGATTTGCATTTCTCTAATGACCAGTGATAGTGAGCATTTTTTCATATGTTTGTTGGCCTTATATTTGTCTTCTTTTGAAAAGTGTCTGTTCATATCCTTTGCCCACTTTTGAATGGCTTTGTTTTTTTCTTGTAAACCTGCTTTAGTTCTTTGTAGATTCTGGATATTAGCCCTTTGTAAGATGGGTAGATTGCAAAAACTTTTTCCCATTCTGTTGGTTGCTGGTTTACTGTAATGGTTGTTTCTGTTGCTGTGCCAAAGCTCTTATGTTTAATTTGTCTATTTTGGCTTTTGTTGCCAAGGTTTTTGGTGTTTTAGTCATGAAGTCGTTGACTGTGCGTATGTCCTGAATGGTTTTGCCTAGGTTGTCTTCTTGGGTTTTTATGGTGTTAGTTCTTATGTTTAAATCTTTAATCCATCTGGAGTTAATTTTTGTATAAGGTATAAGGAAGGGATCCAATTTCAGCTTCCTGCATATGGCTAGCCAGTTTTCCCAACACCATTTATTAAACAGGGAATCCTTTCCTCATTGCTTATTTTTGTCAGGTTTTTCAAAGATCAGATGGTCGTAGATGTGTGGCTTTGTTTCCGAGGCCTCTGTTCTGTTCCATTGGTCTATATCTCTGTTTTGGTGCCAGTACCATGCTGTTTTGATTACTGTAGACTTGCAGTATAGTTTAAAGTCAGGTAGCATGTGCCTCCAGCTTTGTTCTTTTTGCTTAGGATTGTGTTGGCTGTGTGGGCTCTCTTTTGGTTTCATATGAAGTTTAAAGGGGTTTTTCTCAGTTCTGTGAAGAAGGTCCGTGGTAGCTTGATGGGGATAGCATTGAATCCATAAATTACTTTGGGCAGTATGACCATTTTCACAATATTGATTCTTCCTAACCATGAGCATGGAATGTTTCTCTATCTGTTTGTGTCTTCTCTTATTTCCTTGATCAGTGGTTTGTAGTTCTCCTTGAAGAGATCTTTTACCTCCTTTGTTAGTTGTATTCCTAGGTATTTTATCCTCTTGTAGCAATTGTAAATGGGGGTTCGCTCATGATTTGACTCTCTGTCTGTTATTGGTGTATAGGAATGCTTGTGATTTCTGCACATTGATTTTGTATCCTGAGACTTTGCTGAAGTTGCTTATCAGCTTAAGGAGGTTTTGGGCTGAGACAATGGGGTCTTCTAAATATACAATCATGTCATCTGCAAATAGGGACAATTTGACTTCTTCTTTTCCTAACTGAATGTGCTTTATGTCTTTTTCTTGCCTAATTTCTCTGGCTAGAACTTCCAATACTATATTGAATAGGAGTGGTGAGAGAGGGCATCCTTGTCTAGTGCCAGTTTTTAAAGGGAATGCTTCTAATTTTTGCCCATTCAGTATGATATTGGCTGTGGGTTTCTCATAAATAGCTTTTATTGTGTTGAGATACGTTCCATCGATACCTAGTTTATTGAGAGTTTTTACCATAAAACACTGTTGAATTTTGTCGAAGGCCTTCTCTGTATCTATTGAGATAATCATGTGGTTTTTGTTTTTGGTTCTGTTTATATGATGAATTATGTTTATAGATTTGCATATGTTGAATCAGCCTTGCATCCCCAGGATGAAGACTGCTTGATCATGGTGGATAAGCTTTTTGATGTGCTGTTGGATTCTGTTTGCCAGTATTTTATTGAAGACCTTTGCATCAATGTTCATCATGGATATTGGCCTGTACTTTTCTTATTTAGTTGTGTCTCTGCTAGATTATGGTATCAGGATCACGTTGGTCTCATAGAAAGAGTTAGGGAGGATTCCCTTTTTTTCTATTCTTTGGAATAGTTTCAAAGAATATGTATGTCTGGTAGAATTCAGCTGTGAACCCGTCTCGACCTGGACTTTTTTTGGTTGGTAGGCTATTAATTGCTGCCTCAACTTCAGACCTTATTAATGGTCTATTCAGGGTTTGAACTTCTTCTTGACTTAGTCTTGGGAGTGTGCAAGTGTCCAAGAATTTATCCATTTCTTCCAGATTTACTGGTTTATGTGCATAGAGCTGTTTGTAGTAATCTTTGATGGTAGTTTGTACTTCCGAGGAATCAATGGTGATCTCCACTTTATTATTTTTTATTGCATCTATTTGATTCTTCCCTCTTTTCTTTTTTATTAGTCTAGCTAGCAGTCTATTTTGTTGATCTTTTCCAAAAAACAGCTGTTGGATTTATTGATGTTTTTGAAGGGTTGTTTTTTTTTTCCTCTATCTCCTTCATTTCTGCTCTGATCTTAGTTATTTATTGTCTTCTGCTTGCTTTTGAGTTTTTTTATCTTGCTCCCCTAGCTCTTTCAATTTTGATGATAGGGTGTCGATTTTAGATTTTTCCTTGTTTCTCATGCGGGCATTTATTGCTATAAATTTCCGTCTAGACACTGCTTTAAATGTGTCCCATAGGATCTGGTATGTTGTGTCTTCATTCTTGTTGGTTTCAAAGAACATTTTTATTTCTGCCTTCATTTCATTGTTTATTCATCATTCAGGGGCAAGTTGTTCAGTTTCCATGTGATTGTACAGTTTAGAGTGCTTTTCTTAATCCTGAGTTCTAATTTGATTGCACTGTGGTCTGAGAGAATGTTTGATTTCCATTCTTTTGCATTTGCTGAGGAGCGATTTACTTCCAATTATGTGGTCAATTTTGGAGTAACTGCAATGTGGTGCTGAGAAGAATGCGTATTCTGTGGATTTGGGGTGGAGTGTCCTGTAAATGTCTATTAGGTCCGCTTGATCCAAATATGCATTTAAGTCCTGGATATCCTTGTTGACTTTCTGTCTCGTTGATCTGTCCAATATTGTCAGTGGAATGTTAAAGTCTCCCACAATTATTGTGCGTGAGTCTAAGTCTCTTTGTAGGTCTTTAAGAACTTGCCTTATGTATCTGGGTGCTCCTGTATTGGGTGCATATATATTTAGGATAGTTAGCTCTTCTTGTTGCATTGATCCTTTTACCATATGGAATGCCCTTCTTTGTCTCTTTTGATCTTTGTTGGTTTAAAGTCCATTGTATCCGAGACTAGGATTGCTACCCCTGCATTTTTTTACTCTCCATTTGCTTGGTGAATATTCTTCCATCCCTTTATTTTGAGTCCATGTGAGTATTTGCATGTGAGATGGTTCTCCTGAATAGAGTACACCGATGGGTCTTGTACGTCACTCTTAGAAATTGTCTGAGAAGTTACTTGATTATTTAGAAAAATTTAGACATATTAAGAAAAGCCAAAAGTATAGAATCAAGTTATACTGGAGGAAAATATTGGTTTTTTAGACCTTTCAGATAAAACATTTTAGCTTCAGACCACAAGTTAGAACTAGAGGGGGAAATTACAGGAGGAGGAGCTGATGTTGAAATACATATACATACGCACAAAGATTTAATAGCTTTTACCTTGGAACTCTTGCCATGAGACAGCATCACAAAAATCACTGACCTATAAAAGATAGCTAGATCCAAATTATTTTTGGTAAAATTGGGACCTGTCAATAGGCAATTCAGTAAAGATTGTGGACAAAAATTTTGGCTAAAGTGCTTTTTATGGCAGTTTGATTTTAAAAAATCTTTTTTATCCTTCTATTTTTGTTTTAAATGAGTGTTTATTGTCTACATTTAGTTTTAAATGAGTGTTTATTTTCTACAGAACTGGCTGAACTGTGTAAGAAAAACAAAACCTCAAATAACCTTGAATTGGTGGTACTATAAAGAGTGAGTTTATCGTAATACCAGGAGTTTAATAGCAGTAGATTCAAAGCAGGCAGGAAAAAAAAATAAAGAAAGAAAGAGTTTAGAAGACTGTTTAACTCTCTAGTTGTAGGTAAACCATTTGAGCTCTGAAGTTTTCTTGCTGTAATTTGTCCATCAGTTCAAAATGTCTATAGAAATGGGCTATAACCTGTAATTAGCTGCGGTCTCAGACAGGCTGGCTTGCCTTTGAACTTTCTCGTGTTTTTAAACATGTAAGCAAGGGTGCATAAAGATAACTGACAGACAAATGCAAATGAACAAGTTCTCAAATTGGGTAAAAGTCCAGCAACTATTCCCTTATCCCACAGTGTATGCCAATCAAATACAAACACGAAGTGGCTTATTCAGAGGTCCCTTATCCCACAGTGTATGCCAATCAAATACAAACACGAAGTGGCTTATTCAGAGGAAAAGCCCAAATGGAGGGAGAGTTCCTGGTTGTACAAACTGGAGCAACTTACCCAGTCCTGCAGTCCACTGACTCCCCCAGACTCTGCTTCTCCTTGCACCAGTGAAGCATTGTAGGTAGCTGATGCCTCAAAGGGGAGAGAGAAGGGAGGATCCCCAAGACAAAAGTGTTCTCGACAGATGCTGGGATATCCCTGGAATCCTAGCCACAATATCAGCTAACCACCAGCAGATGGCACTCATAGGCGGTTGTTGCCCTGCCTGGTAGTGAAATTCTGCCAGGTAGCAGCCCTGCTGTGCTGCTACGGACAATTGCTCCATCTGTCGAAAACCAGGCAGGATAGACCACCGGAGGCACACAGCCCCATGTTGGGCTCCATAGTTTTAACCAAACCCAGGTTCAGCTGCTCGCCACTCAAAAGACAAACATGAGAGACAAGAGTTGGTGAAAGGAAAAGCAGCTTTTTTAAGAGAGCCAGCAAACCAAGAAGATGGCAGACTACTGTCCTAAAGTACCATCTCAAGTCAGAACAAACTTTAGGCTCTTTTTATGTTAAGGGCAAGGGCGAAGAAAAGAGGGTGCAATAAAGAGATGACTGATTACCACAATCTGAGTGACAGCAAGGGTGTGAGGTGGTTAGAACTTTTTTGTCTTTGGTCAGGTCACAATGTTTTTATAAATTTTTCACAAAACATAGTTGTTAACATAGGTTGTTGTTTTTTATCCCAGAGTTAGTTTTTTATAACTACAGGATTGTTATTTTTATATATTATCTTAGTAATCCAAAATTACCTTAGCCTACATATAAAATGGATTAAAGGCCCCGTATACAAAAATAGTTATATTAATTCTTTCGCTATTTCACTATTACATGACCTCCCGCCTTCTGATTACATTGGGTTCACCCAGATAATTCAGGATAATCTCCCCATCTAAAAATTTTTTCACTCAATCACATGTGCAAAGTGCCTTTTGCCATGTAAGGTGACATTCACAGTTTCCAGGCATCAGGACATAAACACTTTTGAGAGACATTATGATGCCTATTGCATCATTCTTCCCAGTGTTGTATGATTGCAGAGAATTTAGTGAAAGGGATGCTTCCTTTCAGAAGCCAAGGTAAAGTGTGTCCCTCTGAACACATACATGGATGTCATGAAAGTCCCCAGTGACAGGATTCAACTTCAGCTCCACATTCCCTCAACATAGCACTGGTGGCTAAATCTCCCAAGTTTGTGGTCCTCCCTGATGTCCATACCCATCAGAGGTGCACTTATTTCTTTACCTTCTTTCTTTACCCTGAAACACAGGTATTTGCAATGCTCAGGCTGCAGGGGTCTGCTGAGTAAGGGGTGCTAGAGGTCATATTTCTGGTGACAGGGGTTCTTCCTACCTCCATTCATAAAATACCACAAAGAAATATGGTTTGGTACAAACGTTATGAACAAGTAACAGGTGTACACTTTCCAATTTAGAGGATAACTCTTTATACATTGTGTGCTACCTCCCTGGAACAGAGTACATCTATTTGACTTTTTTTTCTTTTTGACATAAATAAATGACTTAATCCTTTCTCTTCAAGAACAAAGTGTCTAAGTCGAAATAGAAGTTTTTCCAAATGTTAACCTTGCATGAAAAGACATGATCAAAGCTTAGTGAAGTTACATTTTAGAGTGTTTTAAAGAACAAGTTGAAGACTGATTACCCAAGAGCATGGGCATAAGGACAAAATACAGGATCACAAAAGGGCTAAGGTTGTTTAGGAGATTGAAGTAAGTCCAATGATGAGAAAACACAGGTCCTGGGGGCAAGGGAGTGATGGGAGATGAAAAGGGATGCCCATGCAGGACCAGATTCTCTCTTCTTTGAGGCTTTCTTTGGAATAGTTCATAGATCACATTTCTGCACACTGGAAAAATCATGCCATCTTTTTAGTATCTCAAAATTAGTCCAAGTAACTTATTCCTTGCTCAAACTTGACAAAAGTCTGTGAACTGAGTGACCTCTCTGTCCCTGAGCTCCACGCCAAGGCCTCTGCTAGTGTCTCAGGGCTCAAGCATCGCTGATGAGCCGACTCAAAGCACCTCTTGGCTAAAAAATCTCCCAGGTTTGTGGTCCTACCTGACGTCCATCCCCACCAGAGGTGCATTTATTTCTTTGCCATCTTTCCTTACCCTGAAACAAAGGTATTTGCAATGCTCAGGCTCCCACAGTTTTTACTTCTCTCACTTAAAATAAAACACAGTAATAAATTCCCACTATATGTCTCCTCTGAATCTCTCAAATAATAATCTTTTTTTTTTTAAAAAAAAAAAGGCTTACTGTTCTAAGTATTAGAAATGACACAGCACACTTTTGTCTTAAGCAGCTGTACAATCCTCCCGTAAGATGTCCTTGGAGAAGATGAAACAGCTTCATCTGGAGGAAGATTATCTACACCCAGAAACTAAAGAAGTGAATGGAATCCTCATGGCCAAAATGATTAGTGATAATTGGGACAAAATCTGGAATTTCCAAGCAAAACCTGATGATCTCCTCATTGCAACCTACGCAAAATCAGGTGGGTATGAGAAAACGGCAGGAAAGCCAGATTTAGGCAGAACACTGACACCTGGAATGGGTCTCCCACTTTAAAAATGCAGGTTTTCACCAGTGCTGGCCCTGGAAAAAAATGAAAAACCAGACTTGCTTATGATCTTTAATTCACTATGACCCAAGATCTTCCTCTTATTTGGTCCCTGTAAAAGAGATAGCCAGAATCCCAAATCCCCAAAGGACTGAAGGAATTGTGAAGAGCACAGAAGTTCTTACAGTAAACTTGCCAACCAGCCAGACTTTGCTCCCATCTGCTAAGGCCTCCTGGAATTAACCACAGTCCTTGCCCCTAAGAAGTTCCTCCCAGAGGAGGAGACAGATGGGGAACTGAATGCTTTCACCCCACTAGAAAAGTACTGATAGAGTTGGGCCCAAACCTATGTGAGTATGATGGGGAGGATGTGAGAAAGGGAAGCTGGCATTTACCAGACTCTTATGAAAGGAAGAGGAGTTTGTGGAAAAAGCAAGAGTCAGAAATAGCAAAGAGTGTTCTAGGCTTGTGCAGGGTGGAGGAGCAGGGAACATCACCACCAGCAAGACTGTGATGATGACTAATAATCCCCATGTTATCTGAATATATAATTTCAGATAGTGTGACCAAGTAAAGCAAAGAACTTTAATCAGTTTGGTCAAGTCTCTCAGTGGCCACTTGACTCAATAGGAAGAACACTAGATATCCATAACCAGAAAGATTTCAGGAAAGGGCCCCTTCACCACAGTTCTTGGAAATGTGTTTCTGTCCTCTCTTTGGCTCCAAATTCCCCTCCTTAGCCTCACTCCCTTCTTACTAATTCAGCATTGGCTGGCCAGGGCTTTCTTAATAAACTTAGGTAGGGGCTTGCTATTAGTAGGTATCAGTTTCTCTAGAATCTCTTTTCTGTTTGATTTGCATTGGACACTTCCTCTTGTCCAGATGTGAAGGTAAACCTGTATTACCTCAGGGCAGAAATTTTGTGTCAGCTTACTTGGGAAATTATGCAGTTGACCCCAAGGCCCTCCATCTCAAGGCCTCAGTGCTTCCCCAGCCTTACTTCCCCATCTCTCCTACCACCTCTCAACTTCCTGAGAGCCCTCCTTCCTTCCCAGTGTGGAATATGCATGCCTTTGTCTTTGCTCCTGAGGCTCCCTGCCTAGGATGCCATGCCTCGTTAGTGAAGACTGACATTTTGTTCCCACTTCAGCCCTTCATTTCAGAGCTACCATCCCCCTCCTTCACTGAGCTCTACTGATGCCTTCTGCAGTGAGTCCACCCTCCTCTGAACTCCTAGAGCACTTTACATACCTTTACAGCCCTTCATGGAAGTTTCTCTTTCAGTTATCTGCATATGTCTCATGTTTCAGTGAGTGTCAGGTTTGGCTGCAAGCCACAGAGACATCAAAAGTAGTAAGAACAAAATGGGTATTTAGTGGACAATTAGGTCTCTCTGCTGCAGTCCACCTTTTTGCCTACACACATGTCCATTCACGGTCCTCTTCTGTATCAGTTAAGATTCTATTTGACTACATGTGTTAGAAAACCCAAAATAACACAAAAGGAAAAGCAGTCAAGAGGCTGGCATCCTGGGGCTGAAACAGTGGCTGCCTTGGTCATCAGCCACCCTGGTTCTTGCTTTCTGCTCCACCATCCTCAGGTCTGGCTTGTGATTTTATGGTCTAGTATGACTGCTGGGCCTCCAACCACCACAGGCACATTCCAAATACTAGCAAGGAGATAGGAAGGAAGAAATGAAGGTCATGTTCTTTCCTTTCATGACAGGTACCAGAATTTACTGGCATGGCCACATTTATCTGTAAGAAATAGTAGAAAATATAACCTTTGAGCCAAATAGCTATATTCCAAGCTAAAAATTTAGAATCTATTAATTTGAAAAGAGAAGGGATGAATGCATAATAGCTATGGCAAGAAGCAGTCTCTGTCACATCTTATCTCCCCCCAAAATATTGTAAGATTGTAAGCTTGTTAGAGCAGATACAATGGCTAATTCATCTTTATATCTCCCTAATTTTATTTGCTTCAATATTCATCCATGCAGCTACATTCATTAGGTACAAAGCCCTATGGTATGTACTAGGAACAAAGGGGAAAAAAAGAATGAGTCCCTACCTCCAAAGAGCGCTTAGTGTGGCAAGGAAGCCAATACGTAAGCAGACCATGATAATCAATGAGCGCAGATAGGGGCTGGCGCTCAGAGGAGAGGCCCCACCCACTCTAGATGGCATACAGAAGCCCAGCTCACCTTGGGGGTCATGCAGAAGAAAAGGTAGGTGAGCTGATCCTGCTCAACACTCAGCAATTGGAAGATTAACTAAATACACGAGTAAGCATGAAAATAGAATTAAATTGTACCACAAGTGGGTGAAGATGAGAATAACTAATCCTTCTAGGCACAACCTGGACACAGGAGATTGTGGACATGATCCAAAATGATGGGGATGTGCAGAAGTGCCAGAGGGCCAACACCTTTGATCGCCATCCTTTCATTGAGTGGACACTGCCCCCACCTCTCAACTCAGGTAAGTTTGCCCGAGTGAGGCCTGCGGGGTTGAAACCACTATACTGGGTCAGTTTTCACCTGAGAGGAAAATCATTTCTGCAGTTAGCCTTTTAGAAACTATGTCCATAAGGAACCGGGAAGGAGTCTGAAGGAGGTTCAGGTCAAAACACCTGGGGAGAAAAGTACTGCCATAAATGATTACACTTTACAGCAAATATACTAAGACATGCAAGACATAGACTGCACCCTTGAATATTTTGTAATCATGTTGGGAATAAAGGACATGTTTTTACAAAGCCAATAGTAATAAACAGTAGTTTTCACAGTAGGAGACAAGCCTTTGGTGAGAAGGCATTGATGTTAAAATCACACAGTCCACTTTCAACTGCTGATGTAGATTTTTTATCTGGGTACCTTGAGCAAGTCATTAAGCATCGCAAAGCCTAATTTTTCTTCATTTGTAAAATAATAATACCTAATATTTATTGAAACCCTATTGTTGATTGGGCCAATTACTTCAGCAACATTTATTGAAAAATATTTTTTAATCTTTCCTCCCATTGAATTGTCTTGAAACTTTTGCCAAAATTAACTGTTTATATGTGGGTATATTTTTGGATTTTCTATTCTACTTCTGTCATTGATGTATCGATCTTTATGCCAATATTACACAGTCTTATAATTCCTATAGTTTGGTAATAAGTTTTTAAATTAAGTAGAAATAAGTCCTCCCAATTTCTCTCTCTCTCTCTCATTTTTTTCTTTTTTTTGCTTTAGCTATTCTAGGATCTTTGCATTTTCATATAAATACTTTAATCAAGTTGTCATTTCCTACCAAAACAAACAAGCAAACAAAGAAACAAAAGTCTCCTCATATTTTGGTTGGGATTGCATTTAATCTGGTCTCCAATTATTTTGAACATTTTAAATTTTACTCAGTAATGATTTACAGCTTCATTATGTCTGTCACATCTTTAGTCAAATTTAATCATAAGTATTGTTTTATTTTATTAAAATATTATATTTTGATATTGCTGTATTTTAATGTTTATTTATATGTTGCAGATATGTATTGATTTTTTCTTTACCCTTGTATCTTGCAACTTGGCTTATTAGTTCTAGATTTTTTGTACTTTTCTATTGGATATTGGATTTTCTACACAGACAATCATGTCTTCTTTGAATGAAGACAATTTTACTTCTGCTTTCTAGGCTTGATTTCTATGACAGTATTTCTTTTTCTTGCCTTATTTCACTATCATCTGGAGCCTCCAGTGTAGTATTGAATAGAAATAATAAGACCAAACATTCTTGCCTTGTCCCTGATCTTAGTGGAAAAGCATTCATTCTTTCACCATTAAGCATAATGCTAGATGCAGATTTTTTGTAGATGGGATTTATCGGACTAAGAAGTTTATTTTTATTCATTGTTTTCTCAGAGTTTTTAATAATAAACCACTGTTAGATTTAGTCAAATGTTTTTTGACTTGGGAATTCAATTCATTTATTTTAATTCATTCTTTGTTTAGTGCTATAAATTTTTATCTCATCATCATGTTAAATGTATTTGTTTTTAATATGTAGTGTTTTTGTTACATTTAATTTCACTACATTTTTCAGAATTTTTGAAACTTTATGCCAGAAATGTTTAGTAGAAGTTTTTAATTTCCAGATGAAAGTGCTTCTTTGATTTTTGCCTTTGTGTTTGATTTCTAGTTTTATTGCATTGTGATAAGAGATTTGTTTATAAAATGTCAACACTATGAAATCTACTGATGTTTTATTTGTGCCTTAATATACCATTATTTTGTGAATTTTCTGTTTACTTGAGAAGAAAGCATATTCTCTATTACCCAAAATATCTAATATATTATGTTGTTTAAATACTTTGTATCTTCTCTTTTTTCCAGTTGACTTATTTTGCACTGAAAGTTAAAACATCCTATGATTAACATGTTCTGTTTGCATCTACTGTGGTTTCCATTTTATAAAGTGGTTACTGGATTACGTGGTACACAGATATCCATGATTACTATATTTTATTAATATAATGGAATCATTCACATTATAAACTTTCTTCTTTGTGTCATACATATTTGAGGTTGAATACCAATTTATCTTATAGCATCACAATCCTTGCTTTCTTTTTTAATTTTTAACATTTGTGGGTTCATAGTAAGTGTATATATTTATGGGGTACATGAGATGTCTTAATACAGGCATACGATGCATAATAATCACACCATGGAGAATGGGGTATCCATCCCCTCAAGCATTTATCCTTTGTGTTAATAAACAATCCAGCTATACTCTTTTAGTTATTTTTAAATTTACACTTAAATTATCATTGACTACAGTTACTCTGTGGTGCTAACAAATAGTAGGTCTTATTAATTCTTTCTAACTAATTTTTGTACCCATTAACCATCCCCACATCCCCCACACACACCCACACTACCATTCCCAGCCTCTGGTAACCATCCTTGTATTCTCTAACTCCATGAGTTCAATTGTTTTGATTTTTAGATTCCACAAATAAGCGACAACATGCAATGTTTCTCTTTTTGTGCCTGGCTTATTTCGCTTAACATAATGATCTCCAGCTCCATCCATGTTGTTGCAAATGACAGGATCTTATTTTTTTATGCTGTCTTACTCCTTTTAAGACAGCAGATTCCCTTCTGGCCAAAGTGTGTCTATCCATTCATCTGTTGACGGACACTTAGGTTGCTTCTAAATCTTGGCTATTGTGAACAGTGCTACAACAAACATGAGATTGCAAATATGTCTTTGTTATACTGATTTCCTTTCTTTTGGGTATATACCCAGCAATGGGATGGATGGATCCTACGGCAGCTCTATATTCAGCTTTTTGAGGAATCTCCAAAATGTTCTTTATAGTGGTTGTACTAATTTACACTGTAAACAACAATGTACAAAGAAAGGTTCCCTTTTCTCTGCATCCTTACCAGCATTGGTCATTGCCTGTCTTTTAGATATAAGCCATTTTTACTAGGATGAGATGATATCTCATTATAGTTTTGATTTGCATTTCTCTGATGATCAATGATGTTCCACACCTTTTCATATGCCTGTTTGCCATTTGTATGTCTTCTTTTCGGAAATGTCCATTGAAATCTTTTTACCCATTTTTTATTGGATTATTGGACTTTTTCCCACACAGTTAAGTTCTTTATCTATTCTGGTTATTAATCCCTTGTCAAATGGGTAGCTTGCAAAGACTTTCTCCCATTCTATGGATTGTCTCTTCACTTTGTTGATTGTATCCTTTGCCGTGCAGGAGCATTTTAACATGATGTGATCACATTCATCCATTTCTGCTTTTTGACAATCCATGTCCTGAAGATTGTCCTAATGTTTTCTTGTAGTAGTTTCATAGCTGAGGTCTTATGTTTAAGTTTTTAATTCATTCTGATTTGATTTTTGTATATAGTGAGAGACAGAGGTCTAGTTTCATTTTTCTGCCTATTGATACCTAGTTTTCTCAAGCACCATTTTTTGAAGAGACTGCCATTTCCCCAGTGTATGTTCTTGGCACCTTTGTCAAAAATGGTTCACTGTAAGTGTGTGGATTTGTTTCTGGGTTCTCTATACCATTCCATTGATCTATGTGTTTGTTTTTATGCCTGTATCATGGTGCTTTGGTTATTACAGCTCTGTAGTATAATTTGAAGTCAGGTAATGTGATTCCTCCAGTTTTGGTCATTTTGGTTAGGATAACCTTGTGTATTCTGGGTCTTTTGTGGTTCCATGTAAATTTTAGGATTGTTTATTCTACATCTATGCAAAAAGGTCATCAGTATTTTGTTAGAGATTACATTGAATATACAGATTGCTTTGGGTAGTATGATCATTTTAACAATATTGATTCTTCCAATCCATGGACATGGAATATCTTTCCATTTTTTTTGGTGTCTTCTTCAATTTCTTTCACCAGTGTTTTATAGTTTTGATTATAAAGATCTTTCAGTTCTTTGATAATTCCTAGGTATTTAATTTTATTTGTAGTTATTATAATCAGGAGTACTTTTAAATTTTCTTTTTCAGATCATTCACTGTTGTTATATAAAAATGCTACTTATTTCTATATGGTTGGTTTTGTATTCTGCTGTGTTACCAAATTTTTTTGTCAGCTCTAACAGTTTTTCTGTGGAGTCTTGATATTTTTCCAAATATAAGATTATATCATCGGCAAACAAGGATAAGTTAATGTCTTCCTTTCCAGTTTGGTTGCCTTTTATTTCCTTCTCTTTTCTGATTGCTTTAGCTAAGACTTCCAGTACTGTGTTGAATAGCTGTGGTGACAGTAGGCATCCTTGTCATGTTCCAAATTTTAGAGCAAAGGCTTTCAGTTTTTCCCCACTCAGTATGATACTAGCTGTGGGTCTGTCATATATGGCTTTTATTATGTTGAGGTATGTTTCTTCTATACCCAGTTAGGGTTTTTATCATGAGTTCCCACATGCTCCAGAGGTGCCATCTGGTTAAAAACCTTAGAAATCTGCCTGATATTCTACTGTGCTGTGCCTAAGCTGGCACTGAAACCACAAAATGTAGTCCTTCCCTCTCTTCCTTCCCCTTTCCAAAGGCAGAAGAGCCTCATCCCATGGCCACTGCCACCACAGGCCCATAGGGAATACTGCCAGACTACCACTGATGTTTCCTTAAGGTCCAAGGGCTCTTCAGTCAGCTTGTGGTAAATGTTGCCTGGCCTGGGATACACCCTTCAGGGAAGTGGGCTCCCCTCTGCCCCAGGGAAGGTCCAGAAATGTCATCCAAGAGCCAAGTTCTGGAATCAGAGTCTCCAACAGACTGCTTGGTGCTGTACTCCACCGTGGCCGAGCTGGTACCTGAAGCCAGCATGCCTCAAGGTCTCATTCAAGGCCCTCAACATAGTACCTGAAAATTGCTGCAGGTTACTTGGGGCCCAGGGACTTTTCAGTTAGCAGGAAATGAATGCTGCCAGGACTCATTCTTAAAGGTCCTTCCCTTTAAGGTAGCAGACTCCCTTCTGGCCCAAAGTGTGTCTAGAAATGTCTGGGAGCTAGGTCCTGGAAGGGAAGCCTTAAAACTCTGACCTGTACCCTATTCTGCCGTGACTAAGCTGGTATTCAAAATGCAAGACTCCACCCCACTCTTCCCTCTTCTCTCCTCAAGTGGAAATAACAGATCTCCTCAAGCGGAAATAACAGATCCCTTTTGGGCCTATGAGCTGTGTAGTCTGGAAATAGGGGAGGAATGATGCCAGCACTCCCTTAGCCACACCGGCTGGTATCGCAATAGGTCACGCGCCCCCATCAGTCCATTGTCTCTGGGTTCAGTTCAGACTAGGACTCTCCTAGGAGTGGCAGTCCTTGCGGCCTAGACTGCCTTTTGAGTTTATTTACAGCCCCAAAACACTTTAGTCCTCTGTGGCAAGGCTTGCAGGAACTGAAATTCTGACCACGGGAATCAGTGATTTCAGCGATTTCTTCCCCCCTGCACCCCCACCCCGGTTAGGGCTGGGCAGGCACCAGCTGAGTTCTTTCTGGGTTTGCTTTCTGCTATAAGAAGACAGCACTGAGTTCAATGCCTCACAATTGCTGTGCGCTCCCTACCCCAGTGCAAAGAAATGCTCTCAGCACTACATCACCACTTCATGGGGGCAAAGCGGGGGCTGTTGTTGGCAATTCGAATCATTTTATTTAACCTCTTCAGTGCCTCTTTCAGGGATACAAAGTTAAAACCAAGTACTATGACTGCTCATCTGATTTTTGGTTCTTATGAAGGTGCTTCTTTTGTGTAGATAGCTGTTAAGTTGATAGTCATTGGATGCAGTGGGGGCAAAGGGGTGGCATGATCAGTGGAGGCTTCTATTCATCATCTTGCTCTCCACAATCTTTGCTTTCTTATAGTTTTCATTGTGTGTTATATGTTTATCCATTCTTTTATTTTTACCTTATATTAATTATTATGTTTTAGGGTATTCTCTTGAACAATGCATATAGTTGACTTCTCTTTTATGAGCCAATTTGAAAAATATTAATAGGTTAGTTAAGCCACTCACATTTATTGATGTGATTGATGTGTTTGGTCACAATTATGTCATATCATCATTTGTTCAAATTACTGTGGTAATAAGTAATATTTACTGTGTTTCCCTATTTAGTGTATCCTTTTCATTTTCCTTTTTGTTATAAAAAAAAAAGCGGGAGGTTGTTTGTTTTGGTGGTGTGCTTAGTATTTAGGAAAGTTTGTATTTCTTTTTCCTAGTGGTTACTTGCGTATTATTACCATTTACAAAACCTTAATTCCTCTTTTCTTTTACTTAATATTTTACTATCTGGTCTGCTGGTTTCAAAGGATCTATAACTCCTCCCATTAATTATACAATAGCAAATAATCATATTCCAAATATTGAGTTGTATTACTACTTTATGGGAACCTATACAGTTAGTTTACACATTATTCTTTTACTCATGATCTACCCTCATTAATTTAATTGTTGTATTATTTAATGTGAAATATTCACCATTGATCCTTTTTGCAAAGATTTCCAAGTCATTTCTTGATTGAATGGAACTCATTCTAGCTAATTGATCAGGAAAGCCACATCTGGACTATATTCCCTAGTCCTTGCACATTTAAATCTTTTTTTTTTTTCTTTTTTTGTCTATCCTTGATACTTGAAGCACAGCCTGCTTGGAGATAACATTTTTTGTTCACATTTTCTGTCCTTAATTTCTTCAAAATGCTGATCAACAGATTCCTTGCTTTTTATGATGTTTTCAAGAGTTTGATGCCAGTTTGGTTCCATTGGCCTTAAGGATTATTTCATATTTTGCATGAGGCATGAATTTTTTTAAATCATAAAATATAATAATTTTACCATATGTTTCAAAATTGATCATTATGAATCAACTTTCCCTGATGCCCTATGGTTAACATATAAATTCCAGTCTTTTTCTCCAGAAAACTGTTTTAGATTACAAGTTTAAATACTAGTTTTATTCCACTGTTTTCATTTTCTTCTCAGGAACTCCAGCTTCTACTAATGTTAGACCTTCTTTACCTGTCTTCAACGTCAGCCACTTGCTCTCTGAACCTTTCTACTTCTTTCTTTTCCTTGTGTCATTGTCTTAATTGGTTTAATGCTTTTCTTCAATAGCATTTATATTTTCATTTTATTCTATTTCCCATTATCATTTTTATAATTTCATTTTTAATGCTAATTTACATTTTCTTCCTTTCTTTGAGTCCAGTCAAATCTTTTACACTTTCTCTTTTTGTCCATATCTGTTTTTACTTTTTGTACTTCTGATTTCAGATTTTATTTTCATATTCCCAAATGTTTGTTTCCAGATATTTTAGTTTAAAATGTTGCATTTTCATTTTCAACTTTGTAGTTGATTCTGTGGGGATTTGATTTGATTTTTTTTATTTGACTCTGATTTTATAATAGCTTTGTGTCAATGAAATCTTTTTTTTTTTTTTTTTTTTTTTTTACTTCATGAACACAGTTTCTAGTTTGAAAACGTCCTCTTCTGTCAATTCTGCCTTCTTCTGTGCAGTGCTGTTAACAAGTACTTAGTACAGGTTAGTTGGGAGGAGCAGAAATTGGCATCCTTTTACTTTCTTTCTTTTATGCAGAATTTTTAATTTTCTCTCTTTTGCTTCCTTCTATCCCTTTGCTGCTGTACCTCCAAGGAGAACCTCCCTTTCCTTACATATCTCATTCTCTATCAGAAGCTATCTTCTCCATAGCTGACATTTATGCTTTATTTGCATGCCCCTTCCATGAGGTTGGTGCTGCACATGACTACATCCAGCCTATATTCAGCATTTCAGCAGTCAGCATTGGACTTTCTATTTCCAGGAATGACTTTGTCTGTGCTTTATTTAAGTCTTTCTTGTCTCTTTACTGTTTTTTACAAAGCTTCTCCTCCTTGGCTCTCCACACTCACAGACTGACTGATTTCTCATCCTGGCTTTCACATTTACTAACTTGGATAAATAACTTGATCCCTATAAGGCAGTTTTTCAGCTAAAAATATTTCCCAGCACAATGCTTTCACATGCCTTATGGCTATTGTAGTTCATGGCCTTGAAAGTAAAAGTTGAAAGAAAATTTTGCATTCTTTAGACAGAGCTACTGGAGCTACAGAGCTGTTCTCATCAACCATCTTTATCTGCCCACAAAAGCACACACTGATGCCCAACAAGTACGGGAAGTAATATACTTCCATAGTTTTCAATATTTCATGAGCGCTTTCCTCTACCAGAATGAGCAGTAAAGCTGTCATCAGAAAGGAAACATAGGCATAAAAATTATTAGTTTAGACAGATTGCTGACTATTGGGTCAATCTGATTTCAAATGATTGGCACAGCAGTAATATCAAATCTATGCAGCTGATGAGAAATGTTTGGCTGAATGGTGTGGCCTTGTTTCCCAGGTCTGGATCTGGCTAACAAAATGCCTTCTCCTAGAACTCTGAAGACTCATCTGCCTGTTCAGATGCTACCACCTTCCTTCTGGAAAGAAAATTCAAAGGTAAGAAGAGCGAACTCTTCAAACCCAACTTGATTAGCATGGCCTAATAATGTCTCCAAGTAGAAACAGTAAAAGACGCTAAAAGAAAGTCAGTGGAGCCATATGGCAGATGATGGCCTTACCCCACATTTCCACCTACTCCATTCTGGATTTATCTTCCTTCAAAATATTATTTTGGGGTACATATTGGGAAATTTTCAGACAAAATTATTTTGACTGCCATCTAAGCCACATTCAAAGAAGGTGATCAATGAAACAAGCAGGTATTTCCTGAGGAAGAGTGATCTCTTAGATTGTCCTCTAAGGAACCAGCAGAGTCAGACCTGAAAGAAAACTATTTGGAGGAAAACCCGTGAAAAGTGGAGTAAGACAAGTAAGTATGGAGAACAATAAGGTCATGATGCAAGTCTGACCCCTATGAAGGAGAGGCAAGGAAGGAAAGTTGAAGACTCAGACTACAGTGCAGCCATGAGCAAGGTTCATCCAAGTTGATGGGGAGTCCTCCAGCCAAACTCAGCCATCAGAGAGTCCCATATCTCATAGAGTGGACCTGCGTAGGCATGCCTGCTGTGTTTACTCATTAGACAAGAGCAGCCATTTGGAAATGTGTTTTTGTAAAGAACATGGTAGTGGATTCAGAGTACAGCATTTGAGGCTATCCATCACTTAAGCTTTCCACATCCAGAGATCTGAACAGTCCATGTTCATGGCCACCATCTGGCTGCCCTGATGAGATAATGTACACCTTGGTATCCAAAATCTGCTCCTCTTCCTTTCAGTATGAGAAGTATGATTTTGTCTTATTTCAGTTTGTTTCCCCCTCCGACACACACACCTTAATAGACAACTGAGAGATCAACAGACTCTCAGAAACCATATCTCATGAAGCAAGCTCCTAGGTACTGTTACACCTTTACTTCCTCTGCTTTCAAAAAATATAATTTTGACACTTCCTAATTCAGATCCTATAAATGCAGTGTACATTGAATGTACCAGTGTTTCCTTCTGATTTCTGCTTTATAAGTTAGTCTTAAATTAATGAAATGTGTAATATAAACAAAATATTGAATTATACGTTCGCAATAAAAAGTATAGCCATTCAGCAGAACCAAATGCTTGTATCAGCTAGACCAGCACATCATCTCTTTGTGGGCAACCTGCTTTGTAAACACAGTTATCTGAAGATTGCTGAGAAAGTCAGTTGATGTTAAAAAGTGTTTTTCAGCTAAGACAACTGCAGAGTCTTAACAATCTTCTAGACTGAATTTATCAAGAAAACCATAATGGTCAAATCTAACCAAGATACTCTCTCCTTGGGGCAGTGCTCAGATACATGATGTAAGTAATTGCTTTTGACTTCCTCTTTCTTCTGAGCTTCCATGACTCACCAGCTCTTTATTTTGCCCATCTCCTATCTCCAAATAAGGTACAATACAATTGAATAGTTTTTCAAGTATCTGCTTGCTTTACTTCCCTGATTTGCTGATTTGCTTCCCTAAGATCATGCCCAGGTCACCTGGATGTGTGAAAACTTCTTGGTTTATTCCCACAGATAAATATCTTCACTAATTATATGTTCATTTTATTCCTCAAGAACCAGTATTTTCTCCAAATCTTGTAGACTCATTGTCAAAAGACATACTAACACTTTGTTAGTCACCAGACTAACATCTTCTTTTTGTAAAATCAGGTCTTCTAAATAATGTAAACATCTCAGTGGTAGTACTTCCATTTAGACTTGGTGTGAATTATTTGAGTAGGAAATGATTGTAGGGAGCTCAATCCAAGTTTTTCATTTTATGATGGTATGGTAGACTTAAAAATGGTCACTCCAAGATAGCTACATCTAATTACCAGCACCTGAAGATTTACCACATATTGCAAAATGGACTACTCAGATGTGACTAAGTTAAGGATCTTGAGATGGGGAGATTATCTTGGATTGTCTTGGTCTTAAATATCAGCACAAGGGTATTTAAAAGTTGGAAACAAGCATACCAAGGGAGGAAATAGGAGCTGTGACAACTGAAGCAAGAATCTGGAGTGATTCAAGGAAGGGGTCAAGAACCAAGGAGTACAGGTGGCCTCTAGATGCTAAAAACAAGAAAATGAATTCTCCCCAGACCCATTAAAGGAACCAGCCTTGCTGACACCTTGACTTTAACCTAGTGAAATCTGGCCTTCAGGACAGTGAGAGAATAAATCTACATTGCTTTAAGCTATTTGGGGAAATTTGTTAAAGCAGCAATGGAAAATGAATACAGATGAATCAAAAGATTCTCAGAAATTGTATTTGACATTGGACCCCACACCTAATGTACATTTGAATATGTTCCCTGTTTAGCCTAGGACTTCCCATTTCCATTTATACCTAGAAGGCAATAACCAACATAAGCATTAAGGAATATTACACAAAATATATGTACATAATAATAAGACTTTACACTTGTATCATATATTCTGATACCATAAATGCTTTCATAAATGCTGGATAGAAATCTAGCAGCAAGAAACAAAGCAGAGAAACAGAGTAATGGCAGGACTGCGTGACTGTGTTCATCTGAGTGAGCAAAGATGGAAAGCAAGAACCTAGGGCAATTCACTAAGAGTAAAATAGGGCTGGATGATTGGTTGTGTTGGATACAGAAGTTCCGTAGTGAGACACAGGACAAAAATTCTTGAAAAGCCACTGAGAATGGTTCCTCCCCAGCCCTGTGGAGAATCACACAACAGTGTAGGATGGGAAGGAAGCCAGAGTAATGAGGGGAGGAAGGTGTCAGCAGGACAATAAGCCAAGAGATCAGCTCCTTCTCACCAGACCACGCACTGCCTATCCTATGAGAAGACCATCACGCACAGCTCCAAGGATGGACTTAGCACTGTCCTGAAGGGTCCTTGAACCTCATCAGCAAATGAATGTAGAAGTGATAATTTATCAGTAAGGCTGGGATTCATATCATGGAAATTAAACCAAATGGCTAGCTGCTTTAGCTCCTCCCAGCCTAGAACCTAGTTAAGATTCCTTGCTTAGTGAAAGCCAATGGGAACCTTCGCACACTGAAAAATATACCACATGCTATCATCTGCATCTGTCCTGTCAAAATTCATATGTGAAATCTTAATCCCAACAGTGATAATATTAGGAGGTAGGACCTTTGAATGGGATTCATGTCTTGTAAAGCACAACTGTCTCAAGACAGCAGATTGTCACCACATACCAAATCTGCCAGCACTGTTATCTTGTACTCTCTATCCTGTAGAACTGTGAGAAATAAGATTTTGTTGCTTATGAGCCACTCAGCCTGTGGTATTTTTTTATAGAATCCTAGATGGATGAAGACAACATGAGTAGCCTCCTTAACTTCCAGAAATATCACAGTTAGGGTGAATGTAGTATGCACCATGTAGTATCCAAACTAGGACACTTCTGTGATAGAAAAGGGGTGCTCTTAATGATCATGCTAAGACCACAGCTATAAATTGGAACTGTGCCTAGGCAAACTAAAAGGGATAGTCACCTTTGATCACAGAAAACGCATAAACATTCAATTATTCAAATAGGATAGTCCAAGATTCTACAAAGAGGCTTTCTAAGATTATGGTCCTCTGTACTGGATGATACTTTGCTGTCTTGCTTTCTCTCTGCTTCTCATTCCTCTTGCTGGCCAATTCCAGATTATCTATGTGGCTAGAAATGCCAAGGACTGTCTGGTCTCCTACTACCATTTCTCAAGAATGAATAAAATGTTGCCTGACCCTGGTACATGGGAGGAATATGTTGAGACATTCAAAGCTGGAAAAGGTGAGTGGAAGAAAACTGTGAGTTCATATTTCCTTATTCATTCATCTGCTGAAAGCAGAAAGGAAGATAATTTTCATTGAATGGCTGTATCTGTCAAGGTCTTGTGAGGAAGTAGATGGCACACTCAAACCAGGTCATCTGGGAAGACTCTAACAACAAGACTATTTACAAGGCTATGAACAGAGTTTGAGGAAACTGACAAGGGCTAGTACCATATTCTGGGGAGAGTACCAGCAGGGAGCCAGATCTCTCCAGAGACAAAAGAGGACCCCCTTGACAGGGGCTAAGGCCTTTGGTGGGGGAAGCAGTGAACCACAGTGAGCCAACAGGAAAGGCATCAGGGAAATAAACACAATGTCCTCCTCTCCTTCTGCCTCTAAACGCCTTCCTCTGCCTCTTACTGACACAGTCCAGCTGCAATCCTGAGGGCAAAGGAGCCCATCGAAACAGTCCATGCAGGACACTATGCAGGGCACCAAGCAGAGAGGAAGAGGATGGAAAGTGGAGTTGGCAGAGACAACAGAAAATACCCAGCGAGCCTCTCTTTTTTCTATTTACCATCAAAGAGAGTAAAGGTGCCCAAATATCACAGTATTTATAAATTTTTCATAGTAAAAGTCTTCTTTTTCAGCCTGTTCAGAAACAATATTTATTGTATAATATTGACCAATGCACTGTGTGATGATGCAAGGAAAATAAAGGTGTTGAATTCCTGGCCACAAGACAATCTTTCATGGAGTAATAAGTTCAAGGGTGGAAATATAAGCCAAGGGATCCAGAATACTTTTTATCATCATCCTAATTAAAAAAAAAAAATCCCTGTCTTATGTAAATGAGAATTCTCCCCAGGGTCTTTGGTCTTCTGGTTGTATTTACTAAATGTCCCCTTTTATTTGAAATAATCAGGTTTGTTTTACAAGTTTCATCATGGCATTGACATCTTATCTCTCTCCTTCCCCTCAGTGCTGTGGGGTTCCTGGTATGACCACGTAAAGGGATGGTGGGATGCAAAAGACCAGCACCGTATTCTCTACCTCTTCTACGAGGACATGAAGGAGGTGAGGGCAGTGCCATTTCCATCAGATCCTCCCACATCCTAGGATACATCAATCCCCATTTAGAACCATAGCGCATGGGCTTTCTTACAGAACAGCCTTCAGTGCAAGTCCATAACACTCTTTGCAACTCAGTTTTATCCTCAAAGGTCTAACTACTTTTTTGGTATTCTAAATTTTCTTTGCTTTAATACAGTTTTCAAAAGATTCTTCTTCCACAGGAAATAGCACATGCTTTATAGTTGAATCAATCTGCTGGATCCTGATACTTATAAGCCAGATACATTTATCTACAAAGCGATATCACGTGTATATGTGTATCTCATGATATCTTTTTAAAGATTTACACTATCACATTTGTAAAGTGTACATAGTTGTGTTCAAGAAATTTAGCTTCCTTCTCCCTCTTGTACACCTCAACCCCATATCATAAAGTAAAGTTTACTCCACATAAACACTGGTAGGATTCATCCCATATATTGGGACAGTGGACTGATTTCTGAATTTCAAACCATGGTGTATGAGTGGCTGCACAAACTCACTCTTATGACCCAGTGCATCAGCATCCTAGAATTTAAAAAGTAGCATCTAAGATGTCCTTGGAAATTTAATCAAAAGCTATAGCTTTCTCTCTTTCTGTATCTCTTTGATGAAAAGGATCCAAGAAATAAGGATTTATATTTCTGGGTCAACTTGAGATTCATTTTATTCCTCCTCTTAGTGAACTTCTATTAAATTAACAGGTTCTTTTTGCCATCTATTGTAGTCCAAATACTAGAGTTAGTCACACTATGCTTCACCACCAACATTGTTCCTCCTTCACACAACCATCCCTCATCTCTCCCAGGAGTTATCATTGCTCCTTCTCACCAAATCTTCTGGCACCCTGTACTACTCTGCAGGCAACATGTACTTTTTCAACCAGCAGTGTGGTTGTTTGTGTTTATGTTTAATTCCCTTCCTGCAAGGTAAGCTTCCTGAGGGCAGGGACAGCCCTTACCTTTGTGTTCTTGCAGCATCTGAGACAGTACAGTGCCTTGCACTAGGAGTCACTTGAGAAATATTTTTGGAATATGTTTGAATTGATCCTTTAACTCATTTCTTTCAAAATACTGTCCAAATGGAACATCATCCCCAAGGGAAGACCCAACATGATTTGTTTGGTGTGACCGTTCCACATACAGGACCCAAAGCGGGAAATTGAGAAGACACTGAAGTTCCTGGAGAAAGACGTAGCAGAGGAAGTTCTGAATAAAATCATCTATCACACCTCCTTTGATGTAATGAAGCAAAATCCAATGGCCAACTATACCACTTTGCCCACCAGCATCATGGACCACTCCATCTCCCCTTTTATGAGGAAAGGTAGATAAGCTTTGTAGTCTAAGATGTCAAATGGAACTTTGTGGTCCCCATGATCTGGGTAGATTTTCCTGTACTGCTTCATGCTCCATTATTTATTATTTGCAGCAGCACCACTGTACATTTTTTGACAGGCAAGCTGCCTGTTTCTCTCCATTCTTGGTGGGGTTCCAAGAGTGCATGCTCACCTCTCCCTGTACTCCTGCAGCAATCAGTCAGATTTTGCCTTGTTTCAGGGATGCCTGGAGACTGGAAGAACTATTTTACTGTGGCCCAAAATGAAGAATTTGACAAAGACTACCAGAAGAAGATGGCAGGAAGCACCCTAAACTTTCGCACAGAGATCTGAGAGCCGTCATGGAGTCTGCCCTGGACTTTCTTACCAGATTTTTGCCATTTTAGCCTCATGATCAAGGACACCTAAAACAAAGATACCCTTCCTCCAGTCTGGAGCTGCTACACACTAGCTATAGGCCCTATGCCACTGTGATAATACTTCATCAAAATGTAACCAAATCCTAGGTGGTTTTTAATTAAGATACATGATCCCTCATGTAGACAGCAACCACATAATGTACTCACCTGTCCTAAGGCAAAATAAAGGTAATTTAGTTCCATCACTGGTTTACAATGGTAAAATAAATAAAGAGATAGGTAAGAGTCTAATTTCAACATAAGAGAAAGTGAACAAGAGAAGAATGAGGATGAGAGTGGGCACTAGGGAGAATGTGAGGAGGAACTGGTTTTTATTTTTAAAAGTCAGGAATGAGAAGCAGAGGATAGTCCTACTCTTAAAGACATCAGATTAGGATGTACGGAGGGTGGCATGAAGGATGGAATGCTGTGAGCTGGGTCTGATTCAGGTGGCTTCAAGCTGAAATGGTCCCAAAACCAAAGAGAAAGGCCACAGGAGAGGAATTAGGAATGCAAGATGAGCAAGAAACTCAGCCAGCTTCCGTGGCCAACACAAGGCTGGAAAGCAGAGAAATATTTTGTCTTTCAGATGGACTTCTCGGTGGGGGGGGGGCATGGGGAGAGACAGCATGAGAGACAGAGTCTTCAGTGAGCTCAAGGAAAAAATAAAATATTCAGTAACTGTTGCAAATTAAGAAAAACTTGCATATCTCTGTGGTAAATCATTTTTTATCTTTTTTAAAAAGGGCTTTTAGCAAAACTGTCAGCATTGCAAGTTGATCAGCTAAACTTATGATTACATTCTTTTTCTTCTTTTTATTAAAACCTGTACCAAGAAAATATCTGCCATCATTTATACAAGTTATACAAAGATCCATGTATTATTTTTTTTAATATGAGGAAGGTACATTTTGTGGGATGGGTGATTTCCTTATCACTAAATCATACAACACAAAAAATTATCTACTCCACCCAGTAACAAAGTATATCCCTTTGCATTCTTTCTTCGTTCCCTCTCTAAAGAAAGCATGCAAATCATTAACCACATGACAAATATCCCAGTATAGTATATTTGCAGAGTGCTGGCCCGTGCTGAAGAAAGATATGGTGAACTGAACCAGTGTGATTCAAGAGCAAATGAATTTTTATCAGAAACACCCACGCCAAATGTCTTAGGTTCATGTTCCAAGAGCTGCCTAACAATGTAGATGGCAAGCACATAATGACTCCCTTTATGACTATGATAGAAACTGGACATATGGGCATTATTGATCAGAATATAGGCAAAGGTCTAGAGTTTACAACTAGGCAAAACTTGCTTTTCTCCCTTTATAAGGCTAATTTTTTTACTTTAATTGTAAAAATAGATATCATTCTTATATTCTCTATAAATTTCAGCCACAGAAAATATTTCTAGACTCCTTTTTTACAAAGCTCTGCTATGTCCTTTTAAGCAATGCTAAAAGTACTATGAAGAATAATTAATGGTTTAATTCAATCTTAAAATATCTTTGGTCCAGCTGCATAAAATAAACATGATGAAGATGACCATCCATGTGTCCTAGATAATCTAACATTCTTGATGGTCATGGATAATTTCAAAAGAACTTGTGTTCTGATCACTTACTACATACACATACACACACACACACAAAGAGAGAGAGAGAGAGAGAGAGAGAGAGAGAGAGAGAGAGAGACTCCTAAATATACCACAGTCATAGAAGATCAAATTGTAAATGTTCAATTTACTTTGGAACCATTCACTTAGAAGAAAATAAAAAGCAGCAATGGGAAGTTAAAATCATAAATTTTACAGTGAGAATTACAAGAATGAGAAAGATCATATCGTTCAACAATCTCACTTTTCAGATGAGAAGACTAAGAACCAGGGGGAGAGAGAGATGACTCTCACAAACAGGTCACAGCAGACACGGTTAAATTGGGATCCCCCAGCCCCTGGCTAGCTCCCTACACACTTCAGGAGTCACACCGATTGCAAAAGTCTTCTCTGCAGACTGCATCTTGCACTCACTCACTTCCTCTTTGCACTTGGAACAGCTTGGGCGTTCTATGGATTTTCTGATTACATGACATTCCAAAACTTTTCTAATGACCTGCTTAGAAAAAGAAAAACGACAAAACCTGAATGGGAATCCACTTAGAGACCCTTCCCAGATAGGGTCTCTACATTAGAGTGTCTTGGAGATGTCCATGAGCAGGAAGGAGACCCCAGCAGAAACTGCCCTTTCCGAAAGCTGAGTAAAGCCCAGTTCTGCCCTCCATCCCCATCACAGGGCTTCTGGGCTTTCTTTGGCTTGTAGGTGCCAGGAAGACACCCCCTGCCTCCTGCCCAACCTCACCAAATCTCCCATAGGGCATGCCCTCAACGGAGTGAACTGAGCTCCCTATGCAGCCCCAAAGGCTATGTTCCTCTTCTCACTAATAATCTACTGTGGGTTTTGCTGTTACAGGAACTTCAAAACATGTGAGGCAAATTTTAGTCCATATAAACTCAAGTATGGGGAATGCCAATAAACAAATGACAAAAAGGAGGGTTAAGGACAGGAATGAAAATCCTTAACCCTTTATAGGGGTTGTTAAAATGATCACCTGAAAGGCCATCAGACCTCAGTGCCTGCAGTGTCCCAGGTTCCTATGGAAGCAAACCGAGACCAAATTCAGTTACACTGAGGACTCAACCAGGTCAGAAACCACCAGCCAACCTCGGACTAGGGACTTTCCACTTATTGCTCCACTTTGACCAATTAAACATTTCCCCTACACTGCTTCCCATTCATTATATAAAAGTCTCCCCACATGCTCCTTCAAAGGAGCCCTGAATCATTCTGGCTTGGAGACCCATATTGAGGAATCATTGCCTGCTCAAATAAACTCTTTAAAATGTCAGAGTTTACCTCTTAACAGTTCCTATTCTGTTTTCAGCTTAGTAGAGTTAGAGTTCATACTAGGGGAATCTAATGATCAGTCTTCTCCAAAGAGGTTTTTCATCAGTGGAAGACCCTCCCAGCCCTTCTCCATTATCAGTGCCCTTTCTTTCTCTACATTCATGGGTGGTTGCTCTAGGCTCACAGAGGTTGGTCTAGGCCACTGAGGTGGCCTGTGGGCCAAAAATCCAGCCATTTAGTATAACTGGGAGCTAGGAATAAACTGTTTTTATACTTTTAAACAGTTGTTATAAAAACAACAGAAATGACAAAGAATATATGACCCACAAAGCCTAAACTATTCCCTATCTCGTCCTTTACAGAAACTGTTTTCTGACCCCTAGTTTAGGAGAGCTCCCCAGCAGGCCTATTCTTTAGGCAGAGGCCCTGGATGACCATCCAACCAGCCCTGCTGTAGGCACCATGGCCACACAGGCATAACTGTTGCACGCCTGCTACATGGAGGGAGAGCAGAGAAAAAGAGAAGGGAACAAAAATTGCCAAATTTGGCTTTACAAATGAACAAACATTGACAAACACCCTCAGCCCAGCTGTGGCAGAAACAGAGCATATCCCAAGACCATCATGCATGGCTGGCACAAACATCCAGGCCCTGGTGTCCTCTCCTCCCTCATGCCCTGCCCCATCAGCAGTGCTTCCTACAGTCTGTATATCTGGGCTCTCTCGGCACATTGTAATGTCTTGCCTTTCACCAAGTGCTTCAGAATCGCTCCACGGGAAGAAGAGGCAGAGCTCCTCAGGGACACCTTTACATCAAGGAGGGCTGAGCACTTGGCTGTGGGCAGCAGGAGTCATGGACCCTCCAGTGGTTCTAATATAATCAGGGGTCCTCAGCTGTCTGCAGACTGCCCCGAGTGCTGTATCTTTGTTGGCAATGTGGACTGTTTCCAGCAAACTCATCTCCCTCAGGGTCATGACTCCTGTCCATCACTGGGCACCACCTTCCACCCAGGGGGCACCCTGGGAGAGTAGAGGTGATGTGGCCGTCTCTCCTCAGTGGTGCTTGTTCTCCTCCCTCTCACCCTCCCTCTCACCAGCCCTGACCCATGATCAGTCTCTGCATTCAGTGACTCCCAAGCACACCGTGGCTTCTACTTCCTCCTTCTGCAGTCTCTTCATGAGAATAATCAACCATTCATGTTCCATCTTCACCATAAGCAAAGCTAGAAAGAGAGACTTTACCTGTCATGTTGGTAGTCCTCTGAGAAATCTCCCTCCCCACGCCGTCTCTCTGTATGTGTCCAGGGCCACATCTTCTCGGGGACATGCTCACATGGCTAGGTCCTAGAATTGCCTTACAGTGGCAGCTGGTTCTTGGAAAACCCATAGAATGTGTCACACCAACTTCCTCCAAACCCTACCAAGCAGAACTCAGAGATGTTAGCACTTTTCGTAAATCTCTGTCTGCCTTGGTTGACCATCCCTGAATTGACTCGTCTGAGTCTTAACTGGGGTTAAGTGAGGAAAGTCCAGTCAGAGCGGAGCATGGTTTGAGTTCGGACAAATAGAAAATGTGTCTGTGCCTCCTTCTACCTCAGCTGATGAAGGCAGCCCACCTCAGTCAGCTCAAGCTGAGTTTCTGGGTCAGCTTGTACTGGTCTTACTTGGATGAATGAGACCTGAATACGGACAGGAGACTTCCTGCAGATCCGTATTTGTGAAGATAGGGGTCTTGGGTGAGGATCCCATGGGAGTCCCAGAAATCCAGACATGATCAGATCCTCCCAGCCTTCCTCCCAAAGAGTTCTGAGGAGCACTCCCAACAATCGGAGCCTGTGCGTGGTAAAGGGCCTGCCTCCCTTTGAAGCTTGTGGGGGAAGTACTCCTAGCTCTTGAAGCCAAGGGAGGTCCTAGGCCACAACAGCTCTCATGCTCCGGAGGCGGGAGCTATTCCTCCACCCACCTTCCCATCTGGAAGAACCTCCTGGGAAGTGGTGTACATATTGTGGTCCCAGGAACAAGTAGGTGGACACAGAAGTGACCAATGGTGTATGTGAGCCATGACAGCAAGGACGGTAAAGTGCAGGTGCAGTTTTCAGGTGGTGACCTGAACATGGCCTCCAGCCAGAATATAAGGATCAAGAAGGGTTATGTGTGGCTGATGGACAGCTCCCCACATGTTAGTTCATCCCCAGTGTCCGGCTGGATTGCTGTGGTCTCATGGGTCATCAGGCCTCCAGGAGCAGTCATTAGTGGTGTCCACTCACAGACATCAGCCCTAGGTGCAAAGTTTAGCAGAAAAAGGTAGACAAACTGGCTAGGGTTTGATCCACCCCTAGGTTTAAAACTCCAGAGTCCAGCATGTCCCTAGCCAGGAGACCACTGGCTGCCCCCCTAAGCTCCAAACTGATGGAGAACATCCTAGTAGTACCAACCATGGAAATTACGGAACAATACAAGTGCAGCGAGAGGCAGGCCAAGCTGGCTTCCTACACAAGACTCAGTACAGAATCAGCTACAACAGCCAAATAAAAGTTCAGATACACTCCCCAACAATTCACATGGACATGAGCCCAGGAAACTAGCACAAAACATCTCCAGTCATGCCCCTTAAGATCCCAGGGAGTTGGAATTTGGTGGAATGTCAGGTCACATCCTGGTTGTAATCAAGTAGGAAACTGCAATCAGCCACAGCACTTTGGCATAACTGCATCCCAGGCTAAATGTCCAAAGGCTGTTTGTACAGGCAAAACCTTAGAAGACAGGAGCATCCTGCTAGGGGCTGGTGTGCCAGAAAGACATCATTGTGAAATCCCACAGTGTGCAAGCAACCTATGCCATCCTGTATTTGGGTTTGGGTTGCCAGAAGCAGACCCTGGTATGAGAATTTCTGTGTAAGTGATTTATTCAAAAAGTGTTCCTAGGAGAGAATGATCAATGTAAGTGATTTATTTAAAAAGTGTTCCCTTCCTTGGCTGGAGGGGAAGTAGCCAAGCAAGGGTATGGACTTAGCACAGTCCTAGGTGCAGCCTGACCCTCAGGGGCAATGCAGAGATTATCCCTACTTGAAGCAGGGAGCAGGGCTTTCCTGGAGCATCTCACAGTCACTCCCTTTGAGATGCCCCAGGGAAATGTCAGCCCCTGTACCTGTGTTCTCTAGCCTGTGGTCTCTAAGCCTCTGGGTAAAGCCACTCAGATACCAAGGTCCAGGTTCGTAGAAAAAAGGGTAGGGGATGAGGTGAGGACTGGCGGTGGGGACCTCACAGCATCTGGGCAGAGCACTAGGAGCTCAGCTTCATTACCAGGGAGCATCAGTGAGGAGGAACCCACTTCTGAATCCCACATGAAAAACTCAGCACTGTTTGAGTGCCACCAAGAACCCTGACCTCTGTATGGTAGAAAAGTTTCCCTCTGAAGCTGAAAGCTGAGTAGTCAGTAAATACAGGGTGTCCACATGGGGACTGTTGATGGCGATGAACTGTAGTGGTGGCACATGTGGGATTGATTGATCTGCCAGCTCAACATTGATCTGTGAGCTCTGCCTTGGTCTTTGCCAGCCAAATTGGAGAGCCTGCAGCCTTAAGGGGAAGTCCCCCTTCTTAAAGCTCCACACCCTGCTGCCCTGATATAGAGTGTGGCCACTTCGGTGTGAAACACCTAGAATGTGAGATGCAACATCCTAGCCCCTTTCCATGGGGCGGGGGTACAGGTCCAAGCCAGGGAGGTCCTAGGCCAGGGTGTTTCCTACTTAGGGCAGCAGGACCTCCAGTAATTGAGTGAGCCGGGGTTGGAGTCGAAAGTCACAGAAATGAAGATGGGGCCTGAGACCAGGAAGCTGGAGAAAACACTCTGGGGAGAGCCTGAGGCATATCTCATGACTAAAACACAATGCTGAAGGCACAAGGGGAACAGGGAAGAACAGGAAGAACAGGGAAAATAAACAACCAGAAAGGATTTCTGGGAAAAATGCCTAAACGCTGGGCTGTGATGACACCAAAACTCATAGAGCAGATTTGCTCCACTTAAACTAAAGGGACAAAATAATGGTTTGTTTGGGGAGTATATTAAATGAATCTTTAATTTCTGAGAGAACACTGAAAATATGAAACTGCTATACTTTTCCACCTGACATTGAATTTTATAATGAAATCTTCTATTGTGATAAATGATAGAAAGATAGATAGATAGGATATAGAGACAGAGATATATATAGACAGACTAATAGAACTTTAAACCGTTTTTCAGTTTTCAGTGTATTTAGCTATGTGAGTACATCTTGATGCCTGCATGCCATGGGATTTCACAGAGGTGTCTACCTGGCAATCAGTCTCCAGCAGGATGCTTCTGTCTTCCAAGGGTTTGCCTTTACAAGAAGCCTTTGGACATTCAGCCTGGTTCGTGATTATGCCAAAGTCAATCTAAAGCTGAAAAACTATTTGTAAATAATAAAGCAATCTGAACACAAGGCTTTACATAATGTGCCTGTCTTAGGTCTGTGATTAAAAGCCTTGAGTTTCAGCCTTGTTTCTGGAATGTTGTCATAAACGTCAGTCAACAATCGATAAAACCGGAAGTGTTTCATGTCTCAGGCACAGCGGCCTGACTCTGCTTCTCAAGCATGCTTATACCTCTGCCAACCCATCCAAGGGCATTCCACTTAAAATATATATTTCTGATTAAAAGATGGGGCTCAGACTGGGTGCAGTGGCTCATGCCAAATACTAGCACTTTGGAAGGCCAAGGCAAGCAGGTCACTTGAGGCTAGGAGTTTGAGACCAGCCATGATCAACATGTTGAAACCCCAGCTCTGCTAAAAAAAAAAAAAAAAAAAAAATACAAATAGCTGGCTGTGGTGGTGGGCACCTGTAATCCCAGCTACTCAGGAGGCTGAGGCAGGAAAATCGCTTAAACCTGGGAGGCAGAGGTTGCAGTGAGCCAAAATAGCACTACTGCACTCCAGCCTGGGTGACAGAGCAAGATTGCATCTCAAAAAAAAAAAAAAAAAAAAAAGAGAGAGAGAGAGAGAGTGAGCAAGAGATGGGGGTTCATTGTAAGAACAAAAAAGACAGAGTGAGAGATGGAACATTATAAGCTTCCAACTGATTGGGAGATGGAAATAAGAAAACCCTCTGAGGATCATTCCAACCTAGAACTAATGAACTTGAAATTCAAATATGAATAGATCATCTTCTCCCTTCAAAAGCTCCAAATGGCACCTCTATGTGCTTTTGTCCCACATCTAAATCTCCAGTTCCAAATCTTCTCCAGAATTATTATGTTTTCAACTGCCCAGTAGATCTTCCCATCTCCACAAGTAATATCCCTCCATAGCACCTCAGTGCTAGAAATGTTTAAAATGACCCAGCTCCTGCTGCTGCTCCTTCTCCTCTTTAACCATTTATTGCTTGTAATTTTTTATTTCCAATTGCTGTTTATAAAAACAGTGTTTTATTGGGTATCTTTCCCCTTGATATCCAGTAACTTAAATACTATGATATAAAATTAATAATACCTTAGCATTATAGTTTAAAAGCAATATATCTTCTGTTACTTGATGGGGATGAGAGAAGGAAGAAAACAAAGACTTTGCTTAATACACATTTATATACACACAAACATAACAAAAAACATTCATGACAATTACATGCCTAGTTCTGTAAATGGTCACATGGTCATAGCTGATATTTATAACTACCTTCTTCCACTATCCATTCCATATTCCCATGCTTCCAACAAACACCTCAGCTCGTCATACACCATTACCTGGTGAGGTGACCTGAGTCTTCATCCTGAAGGGCCTGAACTATTAGTCCTGCCCAAATTCATCTGTAGTTTTCCACTGAACTTAATCACAAGGCATGGTACACAAATACTCAAAGTTATCTCCAGGATTCCAGACAAACTCTTTCTTGTCTCTATCTTGGAGCATGGGGACCATGGACATTTGGGGCACTTCTTCACGTAACTTACTTGTGCCTTTAGAGCCTGCTCAGGCCCAATCATGTATACATCACTTCCATTTCATGATGAGCTGCTGCTCTGCACACCCAAGTTTATGGCTTTGTGGATTAGATAATAGTTCATGATGGGCATCTCAGATCACATGGTATGTTGAGGGCCCATGGTTAAGCATTCAGTCTACCTAGGCCCAATAGCAGGCCAAGAGCTATCTCTCAAAACGAGAGTAGTTATCTGTGGAAGATAGCATGGGCTTGCTCTAAAATCCTAAAGACCTGTGCTGTGATTCACCTACATGGGCTGCCAAGGCTTCCACACAGCATCCCTGTCTGCCACTGACACCTCAAGCACCATTGGATATCCTGGGTCGTGTGGCACAAATGGCAGAATAGCCTGTGTGGCAGCCTGGACCTATTGCAGAGACTTCTGATCTTCTGGGTCCTTCTTAAACATAATGAATTTTCAGGTCACTCAGCAAATGTGCTGGTATAAGACACACAAAGAGGAAGATGATGCCTCCAAAATCCCAAGAGGCTTATTGAGCACTCTGCCTCATTTTTGAAGAAGTAGAAGGGAAAAGTTGCAAGAACTTACCTTTCACATTAGAAGAAATATTTCAACATGCCCTGCACCGCTGGACACCTAGAAATTTCACTGAGGTAGAATTTTAGTCAAATTTATTTCCTACCCTCTGACGCTCAAATATCATACCAGTAAGCCCCAAGTGGTTGCTACTTCTCTCTCACAAGGTCCAATCAGTATCATGTCATCAATAAACAGAACAGTGAAATATCTCATGGAAGGTAAAGGCGATAACATCTCTGTTAACTAAATTATGACATAGAGCTGAAGAACTGATAGCCCCAAGGAACAATAGTGAGGTGCGTTGCTGGCCTTGTCAGCTAAAAGCAAACTGCTTCTTGTGAGTGTTATGGACAAGCATGGAGAAGAATGAATTTACCAGATAAAAAGTTGCATGACAGCTCTCAGGGATGTGTTAATTTGCTGAAGCAATGAAACCACATCTGGTGTAGCAGTTGTAATTAGAGCCACCACCTGGTTAAACTTCCGATAATCCACTGTCATTCTTTAAGATCCTTCTGTCTTCTGTAAAGGCCAAACAGGAGAGCTACATGGGGATGTGGTGGGAGTCAACATCCCTGCATCTTTCAAGTACTTGATTGTGGCACTAGTCTCTGCAGTTCCTCTAGAAATGTGGATTTGCTTTTGATTTACCACTTTCCTAGGTAAAGGCAGATCTAGTGACTGCCATTTGGTTTTTCTCACCTTAAGAGCCCTCACTCCACAAGTCAAGGAAACAATGTGAGGATTCTGTCATCTGCTGAATATGTCTAGAGCAATTGTGCATTTCAAAACTAGGGAAATACCCACAGGATGGGTTCAGAAACACACTGGACCCACTGTGAGATGGACCTGAGCTGAATTCCATTGGTCATCTGACTGCCATAAGCCGCTACTCTGACTGTAATGGGCCACAGTGAAATTTTGGATCTCTGGAACTCAGTGTTAGTTCAAAGCCTGCGTAGTAAGTAGTCCCCCAAGGGTCTGATTATTTTATTTTCCTCAATGCATAGTCACCCTTTTGTGAAAGAAACATTAGCAATATAAATTTTTGTGAGGCACTGAGGTCCATCCTCAAAGAAAGCACAAAAAAGAATTAAAAATAAGTAAATGAAGCTTCATCAAAATTATAGACTTTTGTACTTCAAAAGATACTATCAAGAAAGTTGAAAAATAAAACACCTGCAGAATAGAAGAAAACAGTTGTTAATCCTATATCTGAAAAGGGACTTCTGCCTAAAATATATAAAGAACTCTTACAACTCAATAAAAGGGCAAACAGCCCAATATTTAAATGGGCAAACTTGTGCCAATCCTTCATATTAGTTTGATTTATGAAAGAAAAAATGTTGCAACATTTTAGATCAGAGAAAGGTAAAGAGAAAGCAGAAGCTAGAAAAATCTAGATTGTTCTCATGAGCCAGACAAAGGATGGCAGAAGCTGGCCCAAGTCTGGAGCTGACTGATGATGATGCCAATCTCTTTGCATCAAAGCCCCTGAAGCGTGTGGATCATGTGGATGGATCTTTTAGCTTTCTGCCTTGTCATTTAGTCAGACAACTAAGACTCAGATGAGATGAGAGCTGAGTAAAAGGTCTCAGTCAGGCCACATGAACCACCTCCATTAATTCAAGGAACAGGAGGTGCAAAATCCTTGCCCACCTGTGTAAGTGCTGCTGCAGGTTTGATAGAAAATCACCCTCGGTCACCAGCTATAGGCAATACACCTGTCTCTGTGAGCTCTACTCCCACACCTCCCTCCACCAACTCTTCCATCTGCCCTGTCATTGTCCTCATTAGGAGCTTAAGTGACTTCAACTGCTCTCTACCAAGATCTCCCAACCTCTGCCTCCACCTCTACCTACTGCCTTGGGAACTCCAGCTGTACCACCTCCTCCGGCTCCTCCCTTCATTGTCCCAGGCCCTCTTCACCCAGCTTCCCCTCCAGCTGGTCCTCTACACAGCTCTCTCTGCCAGGAGACAGTGCTGCCCTCTGTGAGCTCTACCCCACACAATTTTCCAAATTTGATGAAGTAGACTGGTTGGGGAAAGAAATATGCACTGATAAATATTAAAAATACAATGTAATTGTCCTTTGTGGTGCTTGTTCTTTGAAAATGTTTGCTCATTCTAGTGTTTTACTTTTATTTTCCTTATGATAAATTTTCCTCCATAAATTTTTATTTCTAATAAAAATATTAGCATCTATTTCAAACTAACTGCTTTACAGTTGTTCATTTTCTTCCCCTAAAAAGACCTAATTTGGTCAAATAAACTTCTAAGTGTTAAGCATGGACACCTATCAGAGTAGCGGATTCAGTTTTTTTACATATTTTAATTGTATGCTTTGTGAGTTTTAATTTAAAGAAAGCCAACGAGATTGAAATCTTGAGGGCGGCTATATCTATTAATGACCATTTGTGCATTTCATGATATTTTAAAAGAAGAAACTGCCTTGATTACAGAATCATTCAAAACATACATTTAGCTTGTAGTGTTGAACTCTCATAAAGAAATCTTGAATTTTAAAATATTATTTTGTTTTCAAATACTTAGCTCTTACTTGAATGCTTTGTAGTACCTCCTTCCTCCTTATACACTGTGTAGTGTGATTTTGCTAACCTATAAGAGTTAAAAATTTTTCCACTTTAAATGCTTTGGCTTAAACATACATGTAATTATATAACTGTTAAGAATGATTTTTTTGTAATGAAAAAAGAACTTGAATAGACATTTTTTTCCAAAGAAGATACACAAATTACCAGAAGATACTCAGCTTAATGAGTCATTATGGAAGGCAAATTAAAACCACCATTAGATGCCACCTCCTACTCATTGGGATGACTATGATAAAAAAGGAAGATGATAACCATGACTGGTGGAGGCTGTAGAGAAATTATATCACTCATTCACTGGGAGTAGGAATGTAAAACAATGAAACTACTTGGGAAAATAGCTTGGCAATTCCTTAAAAAGTTCAATAGAGTCATCATTTGACCCAGTAATTCCACTTCTAGGTATACACTCAAGAAAAATGAAAAGATCTGTCCACACAAAAACTTATACATGAATGTCTATAGTGGCATTACTCCCAATATCTAAAAGAAGGAAACAACCCTAATGTCCATCAACTGACTGATGGATACACAAAATGTAGTCTATTCCTAGAACAGAATACTACTCAGCCATAAAAAGGAATGAAGTGTGAGACAGGCTACAGCATGGCTGAACCTTGAAAAGATAATCAAATTAAAATGTAAGATTGAGAATATTATGAAAGAAGCCTGTCACAAAAGGCCGCATACTGTGTGATTCCAATTATATGAGATTTCCAGACTAGGGAAATCTACAGGAATACAAGGTAGAATTAAGATTGCTGAGGGCTGGGAACAGGGGCCTGAAGGACAGCATCTAAAGGGCACAGCATTTTGAGAGGGTGACAAAAATGTTCTAAAATTGATTGTAGTAAAGCTCTGTGAATATGCTTTAAAAATCTACTGAATTGTGTATTTTAAGTGAGTGGGTGAATTATATGGTGTGTGAATTATATACAAATAAAGTTGTTAGGGAAAAAAAAAGACCAGCAATATGGGGCCTTCAAGATGACACTGGCCACTCACATGAGGAGAATCACCACAGCCAGAGGTTCAGGGAGGAAAAAGTTTACTAAAAATGACTTTTATGTCAAGTTCAAGAGTTTTTTCTTTATACAATATGGCAGAGAGGGCAAACCAAAGCTCCCCACCTGTTTTTATAAATAAAATTTTATTGGAACATAGTCCCACCCATCTGTTTAATATTGCCTGTGGCTGCTGTCACAAATCAGAGGCAGACTTGAGTAGCTGCAACCAACACCATGTGATTGGCAAGGCCTGAAGCAGTCACCACTCAGCAAATTACAAAGAAAGCTTGCTGACCCCTGCTATGCACAGGGTGAAGCCCTTAGGGTATTTAGGTAGGTATCTCTGCTGGCTACTTGGAGGGTGGTTTGATGGAGAACAAGCAGAGCACACTTGCTCCAGTATCATATTCTTTCTTCTCACAGGCCTCCCAAACTCCATCAGTCTCTTTCTCTTCCCCAGAGCTGTCAGCCCCTGCTGGAGCCTCTTGCTTTCCTCTCTCTGCTGGGGACTCCATGGAGGGAAGCATGGCCCAGCATTCCACTTCCCCCTGCCCCTAAGTGTGGGGTTGCAGACCCTTTCATTTTAAGATTTTTGTATCTCATCACTATAGGGAAATAAAGAAGGAAGTACCAAAATCCACAAGTGCTAAATTCCATAAATTGTATAAAGCTCTATTTCTTTGTTTACTCAGTGCCTGAGGCAGTGCCTGGTGAACAATGAATGGTGAATGAATGAATGAATTATGGTCCTTGCTGGTCTACTATGAAAATCTCAGTATCTCTGTAGGCCTTCTCTTTTATTTCTGAGGGGAGAGTCATCTGGGCCCTTCAACGTGTTTTTATAGAATTTCTAGGCTCCCTCCAAGATTCTGGATTTCTGTAACAGTATCTTGATGCCATCAGCAACATTTAATCTAGTAGCCATCCCCATGAAAAGGAGATTTAAGGGCAGACCCCTTAATCTTACAGGAACTGAAGAGAGCACATGGCCCTCTCTCTGTGGCCTGATGTTCACAAAGGCTGCTCACTCAGTGATTTCCTCCCACACTGGAGAATGAATTCACCGTGTGTGTGTTTATCGCCAGAGGACAAAAATCCAAACTTGATTTGGTACCTAGGTGTGGCCAATGCTATCAAAGGTAAACTCATTAATCAGCATCCTGATATGGTGAGCCCGGAAAGTAAATTAGTGGAGAAAAAAGCTGTAGCAACATAGGAGCTGCAGCTCTGCCAGGATATGGCCACACACCTCGATGGTGGGGCCAACAGCAATCAGGCCTCCATGCTGCCAGTTAACCCTGAGTCAGGCTACTCAAATAGTCCAAAGCAGGACCTGGCTAATGGCTGTTTCAGCAAAACCAGGACCTGGACCCTAACTTCCTCACCTAGTGACACACGACTTGTCCTTGAATGTCAAGTGTAAGTAATCAGAGAGACAGAGAGACAGATGGAGAGAGAATGTATTTATAGCTTTTCTTTTTTTTTTTTTTTGGAAAAAAATATGCACTTTAATGTTTTCAATCAAATTACCAAAGGCCCTTCAAACTGTACCATTTTATCTCTTACAAGTAGGATTTTTTAAAAATATACTTTAAGTCCTGGGATACATGTGCAGAATGTGCAGGCTTGTTACATAGGTAAACGTGTGCCATGGTGGTTTGCTGCACCCATCAACCCGTCATCTACATTAGGTTTTCTCCTAATGATATCACTCTCCTAGTCCCCCACCCCTTGACAGTCCTCTGTCTGTGATATTTCCTTCCCTGTGTCCATGTGTTCTTATTGTTCAACTCCCACATAAGAGCTTTTCTTTTAGTCCTTTAAATAAAATGGATTAAAACATTAAATATAAAATATGCTATTCATTTGGTAAGTGTGTGGGATTCTTAGACCTTTAAAAGACAAGAATAGAGCAGAGGAATCCAAGATGGCCAATTAGGACCAGCTCAGGATTACAGCTCCCAGCAAAAGTGCAGAGGGTGAGTGGATGCCGCATTTCCAGACGGATTTTTATTGCCCACCGACCAAGAGATTTCCAGGTGGAGGAGCCCCATGAGTCGCCAGCATGGCTGTTTTCACCAGCGTGGCTGTTTTGCCAGCACCCCTGCACGGTGGTTCTCCATACAAAATACACAGGTCCAGGCACCATTTTAGCTGGCAACTGGAGATCTGGGAAGGCAGAGTTGCCCATTCATCTGATTAAAGAGAGGACTGAAACAGGGAGCCAGGCCAGGAGATTCCCAGGCAAAAAAGCACCACGAGTCTCAGCACAGCTGTTTCAGCCAGTGCAGTGAGCCACCGCATGGGAAATCACACAGATCCCGGAGCCTTATCAATGGGCAACTGGAACACCTGGGAGACAGTCGACCGTTCAACTGAAAAAAAAGGGGGCTCTGAGTCAGGGAGACAGGTGATCAGGGTTGGCTGGTCCCACCCCAACAAAAAAACAGCAATCAGAAAGGCTCTGGATTGAGAGTTTCACAGCAAGCACAGCTGAACCTGGGATGGTCCAGCTCTGAGGGGGATGGGCGTCAGCCATTACCAAGGCTACGAAGGTAGTTTGCCATTACTAAGGTGGCCCACCATTACCAAGGCAGCACGCCATTACAGAGAGAGTCTGCCATTATAGAGGTGGGCCACCATTGCCAAGGCAGTTCTAACTATACCTGTATAAATAGGATTGCAGGGAAGTTCAGTTCTGACAGCAGCTGGCCAGAGCCCACAGCAGCTCAGTAAAGCATCTTCAGGCAGACAGTGACAACAGTGCCTCCTTGCTGGGCAGGGCAGCCCTGATAAAAAGGCAGCAGCACAACAGAAACTTATAAATAAAGCCCTAACTCCCCAGGACAGAGCACCTAGGGAAAAAAAAGGGAAGGGGCGGTCTATGAGTTCTGCTGCAACAGACGTAAACGTACTAGCCCAGCAGCTCTGAATGAACAACAGAGCTCACAGCTCAGCACTTGAGCTTTTATAAAGGACAGACTGTCTCCTCAAGCAGCTCCCTGACCCCCACATATCCAGAGTCACCTCGTAACAGAGAGCTAAGACTGACATCTGGCGGATATCCTTCTGGGATAAAGATAGCAGAAGAAGAAACTGGCAGCAACCCTTACTGGTCAGCAGCCACTGCAGGTGATCCCCAGGCAAGCAGGGCCTGAAGTGAACCTCAGCAGTCCTACAGCACAGGGGCCAGACTGTTAGAAGGAAAAGTGAAAAACAGAAAGAAATAAATTCATCATCAACAAACTGGATGTCCACTCAGAGACCCAGTCTGAAAATCAACAACTACAAACAGAACAGGTGGATAAATCCAAAAGATGGGAAGAAACAAGTGAAAAAAGGATGAAAACACCCTAAACCAGAATGCCTCTCCTCCTACAAGGGATCACAGCTCCTCACCAGCAAGAGAACAAGGCTGGACGGAGAATGAGTGTGATGAATTAACAGAATCAGGCTTCAGGAGGTGGGTAATAAGAAACTTTTGTGAGCTAAAAGAGCATGATCTAACCCAATACAAGGAAATTAAGAACATTGAAAAAAGATTTGACGAAGTGCTAATGAGAATAAACAACTTAGAGAGGAAAATAAGTAAATTGATGGAGCTGAAAAACACAATACGAGAACTTTGCGAAGCATACACAAGTTTCAACAGCTGAATTGACCAAGTAGAAGAAAGGATATCGGAGGTCAAAGATCAACTCAATGAAATAAAATGAGAAGGCAAGATTAGAGAAAAAAGGGTAAAAAGAAATGAACAAAGTCTCGAAGAAATATGGGACTATGTGAAAACACCTAATCTACGTTTGAGAGGTGTACCTGAATGTGACAGAGAGAATGAATCCAAGCTGGAAAATACTCTTCAGGATATTAATCAGGAAAAGTTCCCCAACCTAGCAAGGCAGGCAAATATTCAAGTCCAGGAAATACAGAGAACACTACAAAGATATTCCTCAAGAAGAGCAACCCCAAGGCACATAATCGTCAGAATCACAAGGGTTGAAATAAAGGAGAAAATGCTAAGGGCAGCCAGAGAGAAAGGTCGGGTTACCCACAAAGGGAAGCCCATCAGACTCACAGCAGATCTCTCAGCAGAAACTCTACAAGCCAGAAGAGAGTGGGGGCCAATATTCAACATCCTTAAAGAAAAGAACTTTTAATCCAGAATCTCCTATCTAGCCAAACTAAGCTTCATAAGTGAAGGAAAAATAAAATCCTTTGCGAACAAGCAAGTACTCAGAGATTTCATCACCACCAGGCCTGCTTTGCAACAGCTCCTGAAAGAGGAGCTAAACATATAAAGGAACAACAAGTACCAGCCACTCCAAAAACATACCAAGTGGTAAAGAGCATCAACACAATGAAGAAACTGCATCAACTAACGGGCAAAACAGCCAGCTAGCATCAAAATGGCAAGATCAAATTCACACATAACAATATTAACTCTAAATGTAAATGGGCTAAATGCCCCAATCAAAAGACACAGACTGGCAAATTGGATAAAAAGCCAAAACCCATTGGTGTGCTGTATCTAGGAAACCCATCTCACATGCAAGGATACACAAAGGCACAAAATAAAGGGATGGAGGAAGATTTACCAACCAAATAGAGAGCAAAAAACAGCAGGAGTTGCAAATCTCATCTATGATAAAATAGACTTTAAACCAACAAAGATCAAAAGAGACAAAGAAGGACATTACATAATGGTAAAAGGATCAATGCAACAAGAAGAGATAATGATCCTAAATATATACGCACCCAATACAGGAGCACCCAGATACATAAAGCAAGTTCTTAATGACTTATAAAGAGACTTCAACTCCCACACAATAATAGTGGGAGACTTTGAAACCCCATTGTCAACATCAGACAGATAGATCAACCAGACAGAAAATTAACAAGGATATCCAGGACTTGAAATCCGACATGGACCAAGCAAACCTAATAGACATTTACAGAACTCACCACCCCAAATCCACAGAATATACATTCTTCTCAGCACCTATCACAACTACCCTAAAATTCACCACATAATTGGAAGTAAATCACTCCTCAGCAAATGCAAAAGAACAGAAATCATAACAAACAGTCTCTCAGACCACAGTGCAATCAAGTTACAACTCAGAATTCAGAAACTAACTCAGAACCGCATAGCTTCATGGAAACTGAACAACTTGCTCTTGAATGTTGACTGGATAAACAATGAAATGAAGGCAGAAATAAAGATGTTCTTTGAAATCAACGAGAATGAAGACACAACATACCAGAATCTCTGGGACACATTTAAAGCAGTCTCTAGAGGAAAATATATAGCATTAAGTGCCCACATGAGAAGCAAGGAGAGATCAAAAATTGACACCCTATCGTCAAAACTGAAAGAGCTAGAGGAGCAAGATCAAAAAAACTCAAAGTCTAGCAGAAGACAAGAAATAGCTAAGATCAGAGCAGAACTGAAGGAGATAGAGACACAAAAAAACCCTTCAAAAAATCAATAAATCAAGGAGCTGGTTTTTCCAAAAGATCAACAAAATAGACCACTAGCCGGATTAATAAAAAAGAAAAGAGAGAATAATCAAATAGATGGAATAAAAAAACATAAAGAGGATATCACCACAGATTCCACAGAAATACAAACCATCACCAGAGATTATTACAAACAATTCTATGCACATAACTAGTAAACCTGGAAGAAATGGATAAATTTCTGGATACCTGCATCCTCCCAAGCTTAAACCAGGAAGAAGCCAAAACCCTGAATAGACCAATAACAAGGTCTGAAGTTGAGGCAGCAATTAAGAGCCTACCACCCAAAAAAAAGCCCAGGTACATATGGGTTCACAGCTGAATTCTACCAGATATACAAAGAGGATCTGGTACCATTCCTTCTGAAACTATTCCAAACAATCCAAAAAGAGGGAATCCTTACCAAATCATTTTATGAGACCAACATCATCCTGATACCAAAACCTGGCAGAGACTCAGCAAGAAAAGAAAATTTCAGGCCAATATCCATGATGAACATAGACGCAAAAATCTTAAATAAAATACTGGAAAACTGATTGCAACAGCACATCAAAAAGTTTATCCACCATGATCAAGTAGGCTTCATCCTGGGGATACAACGCTGGTTCAACATACACAAGTCTATAAACGTAATTCACCAAATAAACAGAACCAAAGATGAAAACCACATGATTATCTCAACTGTTGCAGAGAAGGCCTTTGACAAAATTCAGCAGCGATTTATGCTAAAAACCCTCAATAAACTAGGTATTGATGGAATGCATCTCAAAATAATAAAAGCTATTTACAACAAATCAGCCAATATCATACTGAATGGGCAAAAACTGGAAGCATTCCATTTGAAATCTGGCACTAGACAAGGATGTTCTCTCTCACCACTCCTATTCAATATAGTATTGGAAGTTCTAGCCAGAACAATCAGGCAAGAAAAAGAAATAAAGAGTATTCAAATAGGAAAGGAGAAAGTCTAAGTGTTTCTATTTGCAGACGACATGATTGTATATTTAGAAGACCCCATCGTCTCAGCCCAAAATCTCCCGAAACTGATAAGCAACTTCAGCAAAGTCTCAGGATACAAAATCAATGTGCAAAAATCACAAGCATTCCTATGCACCAATAACAGACTTAAAGAGAGCCATATCAAGAATTAACTGCCATTCACAATTGCTACAAAGAGAATAAAATACTTAGGAGTACAACTAACAAGAAACATAAAGGATCTCTTCAAGGAGAACTACAAACCACTGCTCAATGAAATAAGAGAGGACACAAACAGTTGGAGAAACATTCCATGCTTATGGTTAGGAAGAATCAATATAGTGAAAATGGTCATACTGCCCAAAGTAATTTACAGATTCAATGCTATCTCCATCAAGCTACCAGTGACCTTCTTCACAGAACTGGAAAAAACCACCTTAAACTTCATATGGAACCAAAAGAGAGCCCGTATAGCCAAATCATTTATAAGCAAAAAGAACAAAGCGGGAGGCATCACACTACCGGACTTCAAACTATACTACAAGGCTACAGTAATCAAAACAGCATGGTACTGGTACCAAAACAGAGATATGGATCAATGGAACAGAACAGAGGCCTCGGAGGCAACACCACACATCTACAACCATCTGATATTTGACAAACCTGACAAAAACAAGCAATGGGGAAAGGAGTCCCTGTTTAATAAATGGCATTGGGAAAACTGGCTGGCCATGTGCAGAAAGCAGAAACTCAACCCATTCCTGATACCTTGCACTAAAATTTACTCCAGATGGATTAAACATAAGACCTAACACCATAACAACCCTGGAAGAAACCCTAGGCAAAACCATTCAGCACACAGGTGAAGTAAAGGACTTCATGACCAAAACACCAAAAGCATTGGCAACAAAAGCCAAAATAGACAAATGGGATCTAATCAAACTCCACAGCTTCTGCACAGCAAAAGAAACAGCCATTAGAGTGAATTGGCAACCAACAGAATGGGAAAAAATTTTTGCAATCTACCCATCTGACAAAGGGCTAATAGCCAGAATCTACAAAGAACTAAAACAGATTTACAAGATAAAAACAAATAAGCCCATTCAAAAGTGGGCAAAGGATATCAACAGACACTTTACGAAAGAAGACATACATGAGGCCAACAAACATATGAAAAAATGCTCATTATCACTGGTCATTAGAGAAATGCAAATCAAAACCACATTGAGATACCATCTCACGCCAGTTAGAATGACGATCATTAAAAAATCAGGAGACAACAGATGCTGGAGAGGATATGGAGAAATAGGAACACTTTTACACTGTTGGTGTGAGTGTAAATTAGTTTAACCATTGTGGAAGACAGTGTGGTGATTCCTCAAGGACCTAGAAATAGAAATGCCATTTGACTCAGCAATCCCATTACTGGGTATATATCCAAAGGATTATAAATCATTCTACTATAAGGACACATGCTCACAAATGTTCATTGCAGCACTGTTTATGATAGCAAAGACCTGAAACCAACCCAAATAAATGCCCATTGATGATAGAGTGGACAGGGAAAATATGGCACATACACACCATGGAATACTATGCAGCCGTCAAAAACGATGGGTTTGTGTCCTTTGTAGGAACATGGATGAACCTGGAAACCATCATTCCCAGCAAACTGACAAGAACAGAAAATCAAACACCACATGTTCTCACTCATAGGTAGGTGTTGAACAATGAGAACACATGGACACAGGGAGGGGAGCATCACACACTGGGGTCTGTTGGGGGGAAATAGGGGAGGGACAGTGGAGAGATAGCATGGGAAGAAATGCCAGATATAGGTGATGGGGAGGAAGGCAGCAAATCACACTGCCTTGTGTGTACCTATGCAACAATCTTGCATGTTCTTCACATGTACCCCAAAACCTAAAATGCAATAAAAAAAGACAAGCATAAATTTCAGATGACCTTGGCTAGTGAGAAAAAATGTTTTCAAACAGTGATACTGCTCCACACCCTCAACCATCAAATTACCCTTTGTACTTAACATGTGAGACCCCAGGGTTGAGCAAACTTCCATAGAGGAAAAAGTGAGTTATAACTGTTTTAAGCATGTGGCCAGAGCACCCTCAGGTATTTGGGGAGGAAATTCAGGCGTAAGCTCTGCTGTGAGAAAGTAGCTGAGGCCCTTTGCCTTCAGAAATCCAGCCTGGAGACCTAGTTGAGGGAAGTGACTCAACAAGGAATACATCTCATGCTGGTGCCAATCCCACCACTCTACATTCACCAGGAAACAAAGCTATAGCAGATGGGCTTAAAATGGAGAGTGATGTGGTATTCAAAAGCCTCAATTGGAGAAGCAGCCTGCTGGGGTTCAAATCCAAGCTCGGCAGCTGTGATCTGGAGCAAGGTATTTACCTCTCAGTGTCATCATGACAGGGGAATAATAATAGCAGCCACGCCACAGGGTTGCCAGAGGTCTACATGAAATAATAATGATGTGAAATTCCTAGAATTGTACCAGTTATATAGTAAGAAATATTATATCATCATTAGTATCATACAGAGATATTTTGACTTAAAGAAAAGCTACTAAACAATAAAATGAGGAAGTTCATTTACTGCAACGTGGATACCTTGAATAACAACAACTATAGTGTCACAACAACCCACTTGTATTGGCTGACATCTACATCTGATAGATATACCTACAGATAAAATACTGGACTATATGAGCCAGCTGTGTACTAGGATGGCCAAGAACTGTAAAAATTTCTGGAGAGAAATACATTAGAGTAGGAAGTCCTGGAAGAAATAATGCAGAAGAAATAGGTTTAGCCACCAAGACCCTGGTCCCATAGACTATTACAGTTCAGTGGGTGAGTGAGCTGCCCAATGTCACAGTCATCCACACTCTACCTGCTGAGATGCTGCAACCCAGAGTTGGTTTTTTCTAAAGTTCTTTTCCGAAGTCAAAAATTCTACCCCTTGAGGAATCTCCACACTGTCTTCCACAATGGTTGAACTAATTTACACTCCCACCAACAGTGTAAAAGTGTCCCTATTTCTCCACATCCTCTCCAGCATCTGTTGTCTCCAGATTTTTTAATGATCGCCTCAAGGACATAGAAATAGAAATTCCATTTGACCCAGCAATCCCATTACTGGGTATATATCCAAAGGATTACAGATCATTCTACTATAAGGACACGTGCACACGAATGTTCATTGCAGCACTGCTTACAATAGCAAAGACCTGGAACCAACCCAAATGCCCATCGATGATAGACTGGATAGGGAAAATGTGGCACATATACACCATGGAATATTATGCAGCCATCAAAAACGATGAGTTAGGGTCCTTTGTAGGGACATGGATGAACCTGGAAACCATCATTCTCAGCAAACTGACAGAAGAGCAGAAGATCAAACACCGCATGTTCTCACTCATAGGCGGGTGCTGAACAATGAGAACACATGGACACAGGGAGGGGAACACTACACACTGGGGTCAGTTGGGGGGAAATAGGGGAGGGAGGGTGGGGGGTGGGAAGCTGGGGAGAGATAGCAGGGGGAGAAATGCCAGATGTAGGTGATGGGGAGGAAGGCAGCAAATCACACTGCCATGTGTGTTCCTATGCAACAATTTTGCATGTTCTTCACATGTACCCCAAAACCTAAAATGCAATAAAATAAATAAATGGGAAAAAAAAACCTATGGAAATAAAAAATTAAAATAAAACAAACAATTGTACAACAGAAAAAAAAAAAATTCTACCCCTTAAATTATCCTCTACAACCTGGTACTGTGAATTGCCCCATGCCCTCTAAAACACCAGTCTAAAACCTGCTAGATTTATTTGGAGAGACCCATCAGTTCTGCCCAACTTTTGGCTTTAGTTGCTGAGCTGGAAAGCATTAAGAAAATAAGAATCTGCTCTGGAGAAAAATATCATTATGCTCTGATTGGAGAAAATAAATTGAGAGAAAATGTGGAAAATATAGAAAGACAGAAAGAAAAAGCAATTGTAATTGGATACTAGCTTCTTATCATCACTAAAATTTTACATATCCTGACCATTTGATTTTAGACATTCTGATGGTTGGGTAGTAGTATTCAATTGTGACATAATTTTCAATTGAATTTATTTAAAATAACATAAGCCGGGCGCAGTGGCTCATGCCTATAATCCCAGCGCTTTGGAAGGCTGAGGCAAGTGGATCACTTGAGGCCAGGGGTTGGAGACCAGCCTGGCCAACATGGTGAAACCCTGTCTCTACTAATAATACAAAAAACTAACCAAGGGTGGTGGTGCACACCTGTAATCCCTGCTACTCAGGAGGCTGAGGAAGAAGAATTGCTTGAACCCAGGCGGTGGAGGTTGTAGTGAGCTGAGATTTGCACAGCTGCACTTGAGCCTGGGCAACAGAGTGAAACTGTGTCTAAAAAAATAAATAAATACATAAATAAAATAGCTTATTTAATTACTTGATTTGATTATTTATCTGGTAATTACTGATGTTAGCATCTTTGTGTATTTATTGGTCAGATCATCATTTGTGAAGTAGTATCTGTTCAGGTCTCTTGCCCACTTTTCTATTAGGCTATCAGTCTTTTTCCCATAGATTTGTATCAGTTCTTTATATAATCTAGATATGAATTTTTTAACAACTTCTATGTTACAACTATTTTCTTCCACCTTGTGACTTGCCTGGTGAGAAGTGGTTGAATCATGGGGACAGGTTTTCCCCATGCTGTTGTCATGATAGTGAGTAAGTCTCATGAGATCTGATCATTTTATAAAAAGCAGTTCCTCTGCACATGCTCTCTTGCCTGCTGCCATGTAAGATATGCCTTTGCTCCTCCTTTACCTTCTGCCATGATTGTGAGGCCTCCCCAGCCACGTGGAACTGTGAGTCCATTAAACCTCTTTTTCTTTATAAATTACCCAGTCTTAGTTATTTCTTCTTAGCAGTATGAAAATCGACTAATACAATCACATTCAACAAGTGGTTTCCACATCCTGCCCCCATTCCCACCCCCAGTGACACATTCCATCCCAAGAGATAAGTATGGCTGACTCTGGGGTACAGGCTTTGGTGTGTCTTTTTCCATACAGCTGATGGACAAAACATTTTTTACAAAGACAGGATCACATCAAACACATCATTTGATGTGTTGTTTCCCTCACTATATGATCAGTTATTCAATGTCCTAACATATGTATAAAACATTATTTGTTCACTTCAGACATCCTAAAAGTGTGTTGGGACTATCATGGGTCTACTTTTCTATGCTTCTGAAAGGTTCAATTATCACATCTAAAGGTGACAGCAAAGATCCAGAAACTTGCACAGGAAGTCTTCAGTTAAAAATTGATTGTGCTCAAAGTATAGTTTCAGTTTTTGAAACTTAAAAGACACTTTCCTAAGAAACAATGCTGAAAAGAGTACTGGGTTCTCAAGATCAGAGTAATACCTACAATGAACTTACAAGGTAGCTGAAACACCAGGCACTCTAAATGAATTGTAAGTAAAAAGATAATGCTACTGTAAAACTAGTTATTAAATAAAACAGATTATTGCATTTACTTGAATGTCTGTGCCTTAAAACAAACTGCCAATTTAGCTGGAGAAAATGGTAAATGAAGTTCAAAACTACTATGAAAATTTTGAAAGAAACTTATATTTTTTCAAAACTCCAAAAACTGGTATTAGTGTGCTATGGGTTGAATTGAGTCCCTCTCAAAAATGTTGAAGTCTTAACTCCCAGTGCTGGTGAATGTGACTTTCTTTGGAAATACAGTATTTGCACAGGAGATCATTAAGGTGAGCCCTAATCCAATAGGACTGATGTCCTTATTAAAGGAGGAAATTTGAACACAAACACACACATCATGTGAGGATAAAGATAGAGATTGGGCTGGTGCCTGCAAACCACCAGAAGCTGGAAAAGAGGCATGCAACAGATTCTCCCTCACAGCCCAAGAAGGAGCCCACCTTGTATCTTGATCTTGGATTTTTATCTATCAGGGCTGTTAAACAAGAAGTTTCTGTACCTTAAGCCACCCAATCTGTACAGAAGCCCGAGGAAACTAATAAAGTGTCAGTCTTCATTATTTCTAACTGCATCACATCTCAGGATTTCTCCTCCTTGATACAAATATGCCACATCCCTATGCTAACAGCCATCAGCCATGGCTGGAGTGGGGCCAGGGCCCACAAACGGAAGGATGAGAAGGGGAATACGAAAGAAAAGAGTAGAAAGTGAGGGAGAAAGACACTTGCTCTGTCTTTCCCTGGGTGACTGGACAAGAATTGGACAAGAAAAGGGAAACAGAGAATTAAAGCCAATGAACACTGCAAAGTGAGAAAAATGGCCTGAGAGACATGTAATTATGTAAACTGTGGATGGTCAAAAACAGAATAAAAATTTTTAAAAGACAAGGGAGCACAGGCTGGGAGAATGCTGAGCCAGTTTCCTGGATAATAAGTGAGATCCATATAGTTACAAAAAAAGTCAGGTTTTGCCCACCTAGTACTACAGGACCTGCAGGAAACAACTCATCTGCTCACTTGTGGACTTGGTGAAAGGATCTGTGTGACTCAGGCAAGTGTTACAAGGCTTGCCTCAAGCAGTTGCAGCTGAAGGAGAACATGCACCCAGAAGGGATGGCTATGTCCAGAGAAGAGACCTTTGTTCCTGCTGCTCCTCAAAGCCACCCTGCTAGAACACAGGCGCCTTCCTCTTTGTACCAGTGGCACAAAGCAGCTTGGCTACTTTTCCCAATTGTAAACCATGATCAGATCCCTCACAAAACTCTTCCAGGAGGCAACGGTGGTTTTGGTCTTTCTAGTGGACAGAAGCTGCTGGAGACTTTCCCCTAACTCCAAAGAAGGCACACTTTACCTGGTTCCCAGAAACAGCTCAAAAAGTTCCAGATGTACATGAATCACAAATCAGGGAAAATCCACGTGGATGGATTTTGTATAAACCACGGACTAGGGTGAGGAAAGGGCAAAGCATTGAAGGAAGCACCCATTCGCAGGGCTTGAACAATCCTGGAGTGAGTATCTCCTTACGTTTTGCACTTTAGTTCCCTCATCCAAGTCCCAGTCCTGGTGAAAACTAAAATTTTTCTTTCATTCATTTGTTAATTGATTCAATAAATATATTAATCCAGTTGAATGGGTACATGGTGAAAAACTATTCACTGAGCTCATACTATAGCCCATTCTGGTTGAGAGATAAGACATGTTCATTAAAAAATGGTACTAGTGGACTTAGACTCCAGTTGACACACTGGGAAGATAGTTGATTTCCTCATTAAAGTAAAAAGAGAAAATTGCTGTAAGAGAAGGGCAAATTGATCCTATGAACCACACACTGTATGATTCAATTTATGTAAAATGTCCACAATAGGGCTGGGCATGGTGGCTCACACCTGTAATCCCAGCACTTTGGGAGGCCACAGCAGGCAGATCATGAGGTCAGGAGATTGAGACTATCCTGGCTAACACAGTGAAACCCCATCTCTACTAAAAATACAAAAAATTAGCCAGGTGTGGTGGCATGTGCCTGTAGTCCTAGCTACTCAGGAGGCTGAGGCAGGAGAATCACTTGGGCCCAGGAGGCAGAGGTTGCAGTGAGCCAGGATCGCACCACTACACTCCAGTGTAGGCGACAGGGTGAGATTCCATCACAAAGAAAAAGAAAATTTAAATTTTTAAAAAATGTCCACAATTGGCAAGCCTATAGAGACACAAAGTAGATTTTGGTTTCTTAAAGTCGGAGATGGGGGTAGGAAGAATGAGGCAGTGGCTCACACCTGTAATCCCAGCACTTTGGGAGGCCAAGGCAGGCAGATCATGAGATCAGGAGTTCGAGACCAGCCTGGCCAACATAGTGAAACTTCATCTCTACTAAAAATACAAAAAAATTAGCCAGGTGTGGTGGTGGGTGCCTGTAATCCCAGCTACGGGAGAGCCTAGGGCAGGAGAATCGCTTGAACCTGGGAGGCAGAGGTTGCAGCGAGCCAAGATCATGCCACTGCACTCCAGCCAGGGAGACAGTGCAAGACTTCATCTCAAAATAAATAAATAAACAAATAAATAAATAAGGGATTTCATTATGGGGTGATGAAAATATTCCAAAATTGATTGTGATGATGGTTGTACAACTAAAAGCATTGAACTGTACACTTGGGTGAAATGCATGGTATGTGAATTTAATCTCAATAAAACTTTTATTTTTTAAAAGCATATGGTAGTTCACAGTAGAGATTGCTTCCAGCTATAACGTAAGGAAAGGCTTCAAGGAAAAGGTGGGTTCTAAGCTGAAGAATTTGACTCTATGGAAACAGAGTAAGAACATTTTTTAGCGATCGGATCTCACTATGTTGCCCAGGCTAGACTCAAGTAGCTGGGACTACAGGTACACAGCAGTGTGCCAGACTAAGAGTAAGAGCATTTTTGGCAGGGGGAACAACAAGAGTGAAGCAGGGAGACAGGAAATTATAGGATGCATACAGGGGACAGTAAGTCATTCAGTTCACCTGGTGTGTGGGGTCCACGGCAGGGATGGTGTTATATTAAAGAAGGTCTTGAGCCAGGCATTCAAGAGGGTTGAGGTAGGAGGATCACTTGAGCTCAGGAGGTCAAGGCTGCAATGAACTATCATCATGCCTCTTCACTCCATCCTGGGCAACAGAGTGAGACCCTGTCTTATAAAAAATAATAATTAATTTAGAAGGTCTTGAATTCAAAGTGCAAGTATCCAGAATTTGAGCCATAAACAACCAGAGGATAGCCTTATCTGAGCTGAGCTTAATTTATATGCTGAAAGTATGAGACAATAGTAGGGAAGAGACCAGAAATAGGGAGACTGCTAGAAGATTGTGCAACATCCCAGTTCATCTGCCACAAATGTGGAGGAAGCAGACACTAGCAGTTTCTGCAATTGTAGAGACTGTGGCCCATGCAGACAGCAAAGGCAGGGAGATGCAGCATGCCATACAGCCTGGCTCTGATATTGGCAGACACCTTAGCAGGCTTAGGGACTTTAACTGCAGAGAAAATGTGAGTTAGCACTAAGAACCGTGAATCAGTCCTATGGGGCTGAAAATTGACAGCATTGGGATAAGTGGAACTGGGAAGACAGCAAAAGTAGAAAATGAAAGTTCAATTTTTTTTTAAAACAAAAGCTCTTTGGAAATGAGGAAGAAGTGGTGTCAGCAAAGAAACATTAGGATGTACAGGGTCAAAGAAGACAAGGGAAAGTTTGGCAAGAAGGGCAGATGGGGTGGCGTTATGCTTAAATTCCACAAGGAAAGCACCGGGGTAGGTACAAGGTTGGGGCTGGCAGAAGAATAGCAGTTCAGTGATCATTAACTTGGTCCATTTGATTTCCCAGGTAACCAAAGACACCAAATACACTCTGCCTCCAGGAGAGTGTACCCTTTGTACAACAAGACAAGGTGGAAATAAGTAGACACCTAAACTCTAGACTTTTGCTCTATCCTCTCTGCATTTTGGTGTAGATTTCTTCCCAAATACAGTTTGGGAAGAAAGGAAAGAAGAACCAGCAGTTTTAAGCATGTGCTACACAGTGTGTTTATGAACATTGTTGCTTTCAATCTTAAAGCATGGATTGGAGACAGGCAGTATTACCCACACTTCATAGATGCAGAAAGTAAATCTCAGGCTAAGGATGGAGGAAAAGGGAGTTCATCAAATAAGCAGGAGCCTATCTGAAATCTGATGCATCTGGTCCTAGAGCCAACCTTCCATTTCCCTCCAGTCCCCACCTGTTTAAGCTTCCCTGCCAGTGGGAGGAGGGAGAGCCAGAGCAGCCTACGGCCAGGAGAGATGTGAAGAGCTCTAGGTGGTGACCAAGAGGAGGAGGAAAGTGTGCCTTTAGTTCATATGAACTAGAGGGAGCTGGTATTTGCACAGCAGTCAGGGTCACATGAGTGATCATGGTACAGCGAGAAGTTCTCCCTCCCAGGGCAAGGTCACAGTTTGTTTCTGTTCAATCCAGATTCTTCCAGTAAAAGCTTCAACTTCCCACATTGAAGCTGAGAGCCTCCCAAAATGCTGGCTACCTGCTGAGCACCCCGTAACTCTGAGACAGTGGTAATTTGACCCTCTGCAATTGCCGTCTGCTTCCTGCCAAAGTCCTTTCCGTGACTGCTGACCCTTGGGTGTGCCTTTGAGCTGCTGACTTCCAGCTGGAACTTGAAGGTAAGAATACGGCTTAAAAGAAATTCTGTACCTAACTCGTTAGTTTATTTTTTAGCCTTTAGCCACATAGGTGTGACTTTATAGATGAATTTACTGAAACCAGAAAAGATCCTCTGATAAAATAATATAAAAAGAACTTTGTAACCAACAGCCTCCAGCCTAAAAATTCAGACCTAGAAATTCAGGACCCCAGCCAATCACCTCCCAAAGCTCTCTACCCTATAATACTATCTCTTTCTTCCTCCCTGATCTTTTCCCGAATACCCTCCATGTCCCATCCTCCTCCAGGGCCAGCTCAACTTCTCTGGCTAAGACTATTTCTACTTCCATGAGAGCCCTCCTCTTACACCAGCCTTATAAGCAAGTAATTGTAAGACAGGAAGTAAGAACTATAAAATTTGCATGCAAACTACTATAGGATCCCATGGAAAGGAGTGATTATTTCTGTTTACAGAGTCAGGAATGCCTCCACAAAAGTGGTCATAGGGATCTGGCCTGATGGGATGAAAGGTTCCTGCTGGCTGCTCAACAGGAAATGTGTGTGTCTACATGCCTGCCTCTCCAAAGGCAGGAATCATGTGCTGATGTGCCCCAGCAATGAGAGACCTGGGGAAGTTGAGAAAGGCTTGGAACTTATCCTGTGGGAACTGGCAGGTCCTTCTGTTCCCACTGCACTACTCACTTGCCTCAAGTCTCTTGCTGCACCTCCTTCTCCAAGCTTTAGCCAGGTTCTGTTACTCCCCATGCAGGCTTCCAACAAGAGCAATACAGTGGGATGCATAGTACACTGGACAGCCAAGCCCTTAACCACCCTGGTCTTCAGCAGCAGCAGGTGCCCTTCCACACACGTTCACAGTCATACCCAGGCTTTCAGTCATCAGCTACCTGCGCAGAGCACAACACCTACCACAGAGCTGGCCAATGTGTTACGTGAATGATTCTCAGGACATTATTTCCAGGCCAGAGACCTAAGCTCACATGTACACCTGCCTACAGACCCCTTCCATTGGGAAGACCCACAAGTACCTCAGACTCAACCCCAGAATTGGACTCACCATCCCCTTGCCCCCACCCTATACAGGACATTCTCACTGTGTCCTCACATAGTCATTCCTCCATGTGCACACACCCCTGGTGTTGCCTAGTGTGTCCTAATCTCCTCTGATTACAAGGATACCAGATTGGATTAGGTCTTATCCTAGTGGCCTCATTTTAACTTAATCACCTCTTTAAAGACATTATTTCCAAATACAGCCACATGCTAACATACTATGGACTAGGACTTTAACATATGAACTTAGAAGGACACAATTCGAGCCCCACTAATATGTGTCTTAGTCCATTTTGTGTTCCTGCAACAAAACGCCTGAGGCTGGGTAACTTATAAATATCAGAGGTTTATGGGCAGGCACAGTGGCTCATGCCTATAATCTCAGCACTTTGGGAGGCCAAGGCAGGCTTATCATCTGAGGCCAGGAGTTCAAGACCAGCCCGGCTAACATGGTGAAACCCTATTTCTAATAAAAATACAAAAATTTAGTCAGGCATGGTGGCATATACCTGTAATCTCACCTACTCAGGAGGCTGAGGCAAGAGAATCACTTGAACCCAGAAAGTGGAGGTTGCAGTAAGCCAAAATAGTGCCATTGCACTCCAGCTTAGATAACAAGAACAAAACTTCATCTCAAATTTATAAAAAAAAAAAAAAAAAAAAAAAAAAAAAAAAAAAAAAAAAAAAAAAAGAGGTTTATTTGGAACCATGATTCTGGTGGCTACAATGTCCATGAGCATAGTGCTGGCATGTGCTCACCCTCTGGTGAGGGCCATGCTGCATCAAGACATGCTGAGAAGTGGAAAGGCAAGCAGGCATGTACAAAGGGACCAAACTCACCCACTTCTGGGAGATGGCATTAATCTACTCATGTGGGATCCACCCTTATGCCTCAAACACCTCCCACAAGACCCCATCTCTCAGTACTGCTGCACTGGCAGTTAAACTTCAACATGAGTTTTGGTGGGGACTATCTACATCCAAACCACAGCAGTACCCAAAAAGTGTTTCGTAGTTTTATGTTTACATATACGTATACTTTTTGTTCATAACTATGTATAAACAGTTTTCTATCACTGCCATAACAAATTATCAAAAATTTAACAGCTTAAAATAACACAAGTTTATTAACTCACACCTAACAGGTGTCTCTGGGTAAAATCAAGGTGTTGGCAGGGCTGTGTTCCTTTCCAGAGGCTCTGAAGAAGAATCCCTTCCAAGCTCATTCTGGTTGTTGGAAGAATTCAGATTCATGTAACTGTAGGACAGAGGTCCCATTTCCCAGTTGGCTTCATTCTGTGCTTCTGGAGGCCATGCCTTGTCTTGTTTTCCCCTTTGTCTCTAAGCCAGTAATGGCAAGTTGAGTCATTCTCATGCTTCCAATATCTCCAACCACTTCTTCTGCCACATGACTCTCTGACTGGCTCTTTTGCACCCTTGTCAACTTTTAAGTGTCCTTGTGGTCACATTAGGCCCACCTGGATAATACAGGACATGCTCATTGCCTTAAGGTCTTTAGCCTAAATTCCATCTGCAAAGCCCTTTGCCACAAACTGTAATGTATTAGGAATTAGGACATGGATATCTTTAGGGCCATTATTCTGCCTACAACAATATACATTTGAAAAAGACTGATAGAAGTACATCAAAATAATAATAACTCTTGTTTGGTAGATGTTTTCCTTGTACATTTGGACTTTTTCCAAATTTTCTGCAATGTATACCTTTAAATTCTCCATAAAAAAGGGGCAATTTTTAAAAAAGGAACATAAGACTTGTAGACAGATTTTGGCTGTGATCCTGGACAAGTTATTGATCATGTGACTCTCAGCTTCTTCACATTTATGAGGTGATAATTTTTCCTTCTTGATAAAATTGTCATATGAATTAAGAGAGAAAAAGAAAAGTCCATGAAGGACCTAACAGAAGGCCTACAAGAAATGTTTGTTCTTATCCCTCCTCTGCTGAAGTTGATCATACCGTAATTTCAGGAGTACTATCCAAACTCCATCTTCTTTAACATATTATAAATACAGCTGCTTGTCACATTTGAAAATTTTCAGAAATAATTTCTCTTCCATTTTCTGAAAATTGTCTTCATCTTAAAGGGCTCAGCTCAATCTAGAAGCAGAAGCTACCATGAAAACTGGCCTCGCTAGAGGTTGAATAAAAACCTGGCTCAGTTATTTCATAAAATGGATGAGAAAACTAGGTGCCCAGATTAGCGAGGCCAGTTTTCATGGCCTCGTACTGTTACATTTTCTGTAAGGACCCTTTCAGATCTGAAGTTCTATCACGCATATTAAGCAAAAGCTAAAATAAATTAATGTATACCATGCACACAGCCCAGCGATGACAAATTGAAGTGTTTGATAAATGTTAGCTTTATCAAGTAGCCAGTTATCCTTGAGTAATTGTGGCTTACTTCTTCTGCTTCCTCCTTTTGGTGCATTTAAAAGTCTTCCCTCAATACAACAATGACAAAAAATCATACACATACAAGGCAAAACTGGGCAAAAGAGTTATTTCTACAAATGGTCAATAAGTACATGAGAAGATGCTTAACATCATTAGTCATTAGGGAAATGTGAATCAAAACCGCAATGAGCTGTGTATTACCCCACACCCAATATGATGTCTATTACCAAAAACAAAAACACAGGAAACAGTAAGTGTTGGTGACAATTTGGAAAAATTGGAACACTTGTGAACTGCTTGTAGAAATGTAAAATTGTGCTGCTGCTGTGGAAAATGGTGTAACAGATCTTCAAAATATTAAACATAGAATTACCAGATGACCTAGCAATTTCACTTCTGAGTATATACCAGAAAGAATTGAAAACAATAATTCAAAGAGATATTTGTACATCAATGTTCACAGAGATCTAATTCACAACAGCCAAAAGTTTCCATCAACAGATGTATGGATAAACAAAATGTAGGCTGGGCATGGTGGCTGACACCTATAATCCCAACACTTTGAGAAGCCGAGGTGGGTGGATCACCTGAGGTCAGGAATTCAAGACCAGCCTAGCCAACATGGCGAAACCTCTTCTGTACTAAAATTACAAAAATTAGCTAGGCATGGTGGCAGGCACCTGTAATCTCAGCCACTTGGAAGGCTGAAGCATGAGAATTGCTTGAACCCTAGAGGCAAAGATTGCAGTGAGTCGAGATCGCGCCACTGCACTCCAGCCTGGGCAACAAAGTGAGACTTTGTCTCAAAAAAAATATATATATATATATGTATATATAATATATATATAAAATACATGTAAAATATATATAATATAAAAATACATATAAAATATATATTATATATAATAAAATAAAATAAAATAAAAATATAATAAATATAATATAAATAAATATAAAATAAATATATAAATGTATATTTATAAATATATAAAATTATATATTTATAAATTATATATTTTTAAATTATAAAAATATAAAATATATAAATATATGTATTTATAAATATATAAATAAATTATATATTTATAAATTATAAAAATAAATATAAATAAATAAAATAAAAATATAATAAAAAATATATAAATATGTATAATATATAAAAATACATATAAAATATATATTATATATAATACATAAGAGATAGAAAGTAAAATGGTGGTTGCCAGGAGCTGAGGAAGCCTCAGGAACTGGAAGTTATTGTTTAACAGATACAGAGTTTCTATCTGGGAAGATGAAAAAATTCTGGAGATGGAGGTTGATAATGGTTGCACAACAATGTGAATATATTTAATGCCTCTGAGCTGTACACCTATAGATGGTTAAAATTATCAGTTTTATGTTATGTGCATTTTACCACAACTTCTTTAAAAATCTCCTCTATTCTTTTCCCATAGGGACCCCCAACCTTGAGACACTATGGCCCTGACCTCAGAATTGGGGAAACAGATAAAACTGAAAGAGGTGGAAGGGACCCTCCTGCAGCTTGCAACTGTGGACAACTGGAGCCAGATCCAGAGCTTCGAGGCCAAACCAGATGATCTCCTCATCTGCACCTACCCTAAAGCAGGTGATTGCAGGGCAAGAGGGACAGCAAAGACATGCTGAGCCTGCATGGGCTGGTCTCTTTTTTTTTTTTTTTTTTTTTTTTTTGAGACGGAGTTTCGCTCTTATTACCCAGGCTGGAGTGCAATGGCGCGATCTCGGCTCACCGCAACCTCCGTCTCCTGGGTTCAGGCAATTCTCCTGCCTCAGCCGCCTGAGTCGCTGGGATTACAGGCACGCGCCACCATGCCCACCTAATTTTTTTCTGTATTTTTAGTAGAGACGGGGTTTCACCATGTTGACCAGGATGGTCTCGATCTCTTGACCTCGTGATCCACCCGCCTCGGCCTCCCAAAGTGCTGGGATTACAGGCTTGAGCCACCGCGCCCGGCCGGGCTGGTCTCTTAAGTTAGAATTCCCCTTGATAGGAAATCTGCTCCTCCTTATTGTTCCACAATGGGGTTCGGGGCTCGGGGCTTAGGCAGGATACCTGATATCCCTGGGTTTTCCAGAGAAGCTGCTGTGCTCTGCCATGCACTGCTCTTGGGTGGGCTGAGCCTTGCCTGTGCTCCTCCACTCCCTGCAGAGATCCAAAGTCCATCCCACATGGACTTCCATCACTCATGGTTAACAGGATACTGACCCGAGGAGAGGTGGATGGAAACACCAAGCTCCACATCCCCTTTGTTTACTCAGGACTCTTCAGGGAAGATTGTCTAGCACGTTTCTGCTTCTCTTCCTTCTTTTCTGAGCCTCAGGGACAACGTGGATTCAGGAAATTGTGGATATGATTGAACACAATGGGGATGTGGAGAAGTGCCAGCGAGCCATCATCCAACAGCGCCATCCTTTCATTGAGTGGGCTCGGCCACCCCAACCTTCTGGTAAGAGCACCTCCCTCTTTCTTTCCTCCTGCTTTCTTTCCCTCTCTTCTGTTTCCCCCTGTCTTTTCTCACTTTCACCTTTTCTCCTCTCTGTCTCTCTCCCTCTCTCCCTCCTCTTCTCTCTTTCTCTTTCTCTCTCATTTTCACTGTCACATGTTTCTTCTTTTTATCTTCCTCTCATCCTCTATCTACATATTATTTAATATTTTTTACCGAAAGTGAATCGCCAAGTGAAAAGGATGTATGCTAGGGTCAGATTCTGCCTTTTCTTCTTAAGCTCTCCCCCAGTCATGTGCAACTGTAGAACATACAGAAGATGTAAAAAAAACTGTAAGCCATTCACTCCTTCTTCTCTCTGTACCCCACCGGGATAAAGCTCAGTGCACCCAGGAGAGTATATAAGAATCGATAATTCACACACACACTACATACACACACACACACACACACACACACACACACACACACACTCCAATGCATTTGAAACCAATTATTTCTGTTCAATAGAGAAGCCATTTTCAGGTAATGCTCACCTTGGAAGTGTTTCTCTTCACATAAAAAAAAAAAAAAAAAAAGAAGGAAGCTAAAAGATATAATCAAAAGGCTATATTTCAGGTAACTGGGAGATGATGGAAGTATTTTGCAAAACAAGGACAGGAGGAAGGCCTACTTCCCTAAGTTGTAGCATTGCAGAGATCCATGTGATAGAAAACTGGGAACACAGGTAGCTGAAGCATGAAAATGTAGTCAATGAAACTAGGATGAAGTCTAGACTTGGAGCAACTGGAGACAGAGGTCTCATAAATTCCTAAAAATGTCTTAGATAGAAAGTCCCTGATCTGATGCATACAAGACATTTGTAACCTGTGCAAGGTGTCTCCAAGTCGGAATAGCCTTAAAGGATTTTGCTTTCCCCTGTGATCCTACCATCCAGCCCCTCTGGCTCTTCTGGCTCTCAAAGAGAAGAGAATTGTCACTAGGTAGGTAACCACTGGCTTTGCAATCCAGTGCCTGTTCCCCGCTGCTCTGAACTACCTGTGGGGCTGGGGCTCTGACCCCATAAACAGGCCAGCCTCTGCCTGCTTAACCGTGATCCCACTCCGTGTGCCATCAGGGGCTGCTGTTTTGTGTGTGTCTGATCTGCTCCTTGAGCAGCAGGATGGTATAACGATTAAGGACTACCAGGGTTTAAATCCCAACTCCATCACTCACCTCATAACGTTTAAATCCTGATTCTGTCACTGACATCACAATGTTTACATAACCTCTCTGTGTTACAGTTTCCTTAGCTGAAAAGAGTGGATAAAATCAAGACCTATCTCAGAGAGTTGTTGTGAAGATTAATGAATTCAATATTTCAATATAGGTAAAAAGCTTGAAGCAGTGCCTGGCACTGCCTATCTACGTGTTAGGTATCTCTTACTAACCACCTCTCCAGGCCCCATGATGTGTTCCCTGATTATCTAAGACCAGCATTTTTGTTTATTTAAAGATGGGGTCCAGCTCTGTCACCCAGGCTAGAGTGCAGTGGTGACATCATAGCTCACTGCAGCCTGGTACTCCTGGGCTTAGGCAATCTTTCCACCTCAGCCTCCTGAGTAGCAGGGACTACAGATGAACGCCACCAGGCCTGGCTAATTTTTTAATTGTTTGTAGAGTTAGGGTTTCACTCTGTTTCCCAGATTGGTCTCAAACACCTGGCTTCAAGCAATCCTCCTGCCTTGGCCTCCTAAGCCACTGGATTCATGGACATAAGCCACCACACCCAGCCCAAGAACAGCTTTTGATCTTTGTTCTACCTCTTGCCCCTGCCCCTGCCAATGTCTTACCTCTGACAATTTGGGAGATTAAAGAAAGAGGAGAGGCCTAAGCAAGATTTCTAATGAAGCACTCTTGGCAGTGGAGAGCAGAGTGTTCAATCATTAAATCTGCATAACCACCAGGATAGAGCTATAGAATCTGCAGAAAGGATAACCAATTGCCCAGTTTCACATGTCAGACAGAGGCACCCTGGCCTCTTTATGAACCAAGGTGACCTGTATCCAGGACTCATAAAGAGTCTCGGCTTTTTGAGAGTAACAAACAATCTCGGGCTTTATGATCTGCCTGGCCACAGACAGCCGAATGCTGGCTGGAGACTTAGCTGTGCAGTGGTTTTCTTTCAGAGTAGATAATCCCTGCCAGCAGAGATGAGGAGCACCCCTGGGAGGAGACGAGTTGCTGACATAGACTCATGGCTGTTGGCCAAAGGTCTCAACCACTCTTGGAGCAGTCTGGAGTGGGCAGACACCACTGGATAATGGACTAGCTTGTGCTCTGCATGGTCAGTCTCCTTTCCAGGCCCCCTTCCACTCTCCGATCCACTCCCAGCCTCAGAACTGTTCTGTGACAAAAGAGATCACATCTGTGACCCACAGAGAATTGATTTGGAAAGACTTTGAAAAGACTTGTGTCCATGTGTGTGTGCATGTGCATGTGCGTACATGCATGCATGTGTACGAACTGTATATAGGTGAAACCTAGAAATGATCCACTCAGTTTCAGCAAACATCTATGCTCAAGGCCTGGTGCCGCCATTAGACTTCACACCTACTTGCCCTCAATAAGTTATTGTCCCATTGAAGAAACCAATGCAGAAGATATAACAACAAGCATGGAGCACTATTGGCAGAGTGAGGGGAATATGGCCAAAGAACAGTTCCTGGAAGTGACACCTAAATGATAAACTGTTGACATTGCTAATTTTCTGCCTCTGTCTCCTGTCAGACTGCAAACCCTTTGATAGCAAGAAACAAGTTCTGTTTAACTTTGTACTCCCATGGGGCTGTTTCTACAGTATTGGCTGGATTGATTTATCCCACGCAGCCATAAGCAATTTGGCTTGTATCCCAAGGCTAGGATCTTAGAGCAGCTTTTGAAGGCCAAAAATAACCCTTTTTGCCCCCTTCTTCCCTACTAGTGTGCTTGGGAATGGGCCCTGCAGCCTGGGCTGTGTCATGCACTCTCTCTACCCTGAGTCTGAGCAACCATCGTGGCGGGTGAGGCAACTCCAAGGGGCTTTTCTGGACCATTGACGAGAGAGAGGTGAGGCGAGAGGGTGGAAGGGTAGAATGTACAATGTACCTATGTTTATAAAAGAAAACACTGGTCAACTTCTTTATTTAAAGCCCCAACTCCACAGCATTTCTCTCTCGTGTAAGGGTTTTTTACAGAAAAGTTTGGAGTTGGAGCTGGGCTGAGCCCACCAAAAGGGCTGGATCAGGAGTCGGTGTGGGCCTTCCTACTAGTCATGGGCAGAAAGGATGACTGTGTGCCATTTGAGGACCTTGATGACTGAGTACAGATTTCCCAATTAGAAGACTAGGTCTCTTTTAGGTACTAAGTGGTTACTGCTCTCAGGGCATTAAATCAGGTGTGATAGGAAAGAGGAGAGTCATGAGCATCAGGAAGGAAATCAACCGGCCTGCAGATCTCACTTTCTGGCAGATTCCCTGAATTTGCTTTCCAGCTTGGGACTGACAGTCCAACTCCACCCATAACTTTCCCTTCTGTCCTCTGTGTCTGCTAAGGTTTATTATCGTTTTCATCTCTGTGTTTCCCTACATTGTGCTTCTTTAGCTCCACTACTGCTTTTCATTTCAGCTACATATGCTCTGCTATTTAACCATATTCATTGCAGGTTTTCATGTCCAGACACTTTATAAATCTTCCTGGTCTTTTTAGTAGTCTCTTGTTTCCTTGCTCATGTTTTCAACTTTCTCTTTTATTTCTTTGCACTTTTTCTGAGATGGGGTCTTACTCTGTCACCTAGGCTAGAGTACAGTAGTGCAATCACAGCTCACTGCAGCCTCAATCTCTCCAGCTGAAGCTATCCTCCCATCTCAGCCTCCCAACTGGACTACAGGTGCATATCGCCACACCCAGATAATTTTGTGTGTGTTTTTTTTTTAGAGACAGGATTTCATCATGTTGCCCAGGCTGGTCTCAAACTCCTAAACTCCAGCAATCCACCTTCCTCAGCCTAGCAAAGTGCCGAGATTACAGATGTGAGCCACTGCGCCTGGTCTTCTTTGCATATTTTAAATATAGTTATTTATATTCCCTATCAAGGCATCCAATAACTGAGGTCACTAGGAGTTTCGTTCTTCCACGTGTTTTTTACTAGCTCTTGTCCATAGAGCTTTTCCTTCATTTGTTTTGTAATTTTGTATAAATAGCTCTTTTCTCCCTGTCTTGATCTCACACCTGCACTGGAACATTTCCAATCTAGAATAGTTTAAGTTAACTTCTGGTCCAAGCAGGTAGTATGATTTCATATCCATGTATGTAGTATGAAAACAGAATTATGATTGTGTGTTCTCAAAAAAGCCTCTTTTTCTGCACCCAGAGTCGAGACAAAGAAATTACCTTACCTCTCTTTGTCAGTAGGTGTTGTTTTTCTCTCTCACCTTTCACTGAAGTGGCAGGCATTTGAGTTTCTCAGGTAAATGCATGGGTCTCTGTTCCTAATCTGTGCCTCACTAAAGCCAAGGCCTACCAGCCTCCTCCCTGAGCAGGGGTCACTGAACTGAGGACTGTGTGTCCCGGGAGGTGAGCCCACTCAGGGAACCTGTCATCAATGCCTTTGCCCACTTCTCCATCTTGTGGCTCCCTCCCTCTTCACTTTGGTACTTTGAGGCTCCCTGTATTTTCTTATGAGCCTGATTATGCATTTAAAGGATGTGTTTGGCGTTTTAATCAGAATCTGCAGGTGTGTGATTAACAGGAGAGATCTTCATAATGTTCAGGCCACCATGCCACCAGCAGTGGAACTACTTGGAGAGACCCTTGAAGACTGAGTGGGACTGACCAGATGCATAGAGATCAAGGCCAGAGAGAGGCACAGGGGCCTGGGGCAGCAGGACCAGGGCACGTGGAAGGACAGAGTATGAGCTGGAGTAGAGGTGGAGCTGAGGAAAGAGACTAGAGGCAGGACAGCTCGGCAGGTTTTCTAAGGAATATGGACTTCTACTCTAGAGTAGAAACTCCTTGGAGAGAAGGTCTGTGTTTTTCTTGCCCTTCTCACCTTTTCCCCTAACCTCAACTTAACACAGTGATTGCACAAAATGCACATTAGGGGTTTTAAATGAGAGAGTAGAAATCATGTCTCACAGGCCAGCAAATTTACATGTTTTTAGGGATGAAACAAGTGACTGCAAACAGGGCAGGTACATGAGAAGCCTGCTGCAGGCACAGAGGGGTCATCTCTGGCTGGCAGGAAGGTGAGGGAGGCCTCTGCCCTCTGGTCCTGGCTGGCTCTGCCTCAGCAAGACATCACTTGCTTCTGTCTCCTCATCCTTAACGTGACAGAGTAAATTAACTGTAAGGCCCCGTCCAGGTCTGAAGCTGTGTAATTCTACAAAAATGAAAATGAAAATGGTACCAATAATCCCATTGTAAAATCCCAAAAGAAAGTCAAGAGACTAGCAGAAAGATAGGTAGGTGATGGGATATACTGGACAGAGCCTGGATCATGAGGTCCCCATGTAATGCTTGTACTACACAGATGTTTCCTCTTGAACTATTTTAAAGGTGTGGAAAAAGCCAAAGCAATGCCCTCTCCACGGATACTAAAGACTCACCTGTCCACTCAGCTGCTGCCACCATCTTTCTGGGAAAGCAACTGCAAGGTAAGACAGCAACAGCTTCCTGTGACAGAAGGGAGAGTAAGCCCACCAGAGCTAGTCCTGCAGACCCCAACGCAGAACATCCATCACCTTTGCCTCTTCACTGTCTCGGATGCTTACCAGCAAAGAGAAAATGTGAAGTTCTACACTTAGCAGGACATGCACCTGAACAGTTTCAAAGAGGATATGAAGGCAGGAGCCAGACTGAATTTTTGGAGGGAACTAAAGACACAGGGAGGTAGTGAGTGCAGGTAGTGTGGCTGTGAAATGAAGCAGGGAAGATGGTGGTCCCAGGCTGTAGGCCATGGGGAGGCCCCTAATAAACCAGGGAGGGAAGAATGAGAGGAAAAGAGCTAAAGATCTCCCCAAAGGGTAAACAGATGAACAGGCAGAGCAATGCTCTTGAGGACACCTGGCCTCAGCCTCTGGTAGACTCTGAGTTCCTTGTTTTATTTATTCTGTGACTGTATTTGTATGCACCCTGGTGCCTAATAAGCTCCTGGCACATAGAGGGCATTAGACACATGCTTGCTGAGTAAACATGGAAGTGGCTGTGAAGCAAGTGGAGTCTAAGGGTACAAACTGAGCTGCCAGCCTTGGTGAGAAAGTAGGGCACTGTTTTCTCAGAGGCAGGAATGAAAGGAGAAGAAGAGCTAAGAAAGATATGTTTTTGGAGGACTAGAGTTAAGTTGGAGGACTCATTAAATGACTTCAGTCCTTTCAGTAATGTTGGATAAGGAGACGAAAAATTCCATGTCCAGGATTATGGCAAACTAGGTATTCTGAATCCCTGGAACCCTTTTGTGTAAACCATCGGAATACTGCATAACAAATCACAAGTTTCCTTTTAAATGCATAACTGAGATCAAAATAAAGTCCCTAAGCTTAAAACCTGCAGAGGAAACTGAAACTCAAGAGAGGAAAATTGAGAGTGGGGCTCTTCTAGGGAAATATGACCTGGATAATCCAGCAACTTGAGTTTTAATGGCTGCACAGGGACAGCATCAAAGCCCAGGACACAAGGAACCAGAAGAATGAGGAGCCAAAGCTGGGACCACTGAAGGGCTCCATCCAGGCAGAGGGAGACCCAAGCGAACTGCTCTGCCTTGACCTAGGCTCTCAGCTCCCTTGAGAATGTATAGCCACAGGTTTCCTGTCCCAGGGTTTCAGATTCAAACTTATACTCCTTACCTTGTCCAAGAAACTACAAGCAGAGAAATTAGCTCAAGGTGGTCCCCACTGCTAGTGTTCCAAGGTCCTCTCTGGAGGGACACAGCTTCAACTCAGGTCCCATAGGATCCCCACTTGAGCTCACCATCCCACATTACAAAATACACAAAAGAACAAGCTGCCATGAAACACAGTCTTCAGAAAGAACCCATGGCAGAGTAAGACCTCAAGAGCTTCAGACAATATAACTATCAGCTCTAGAAATAAAAGAAGGTTCAAGTTGTGTGAATAAATGAAAGAGTGAATCAAAAATAAAGAAAAAAGATACTTTTAGACATAGAATTATTAAGTAAATAAATGGAATTTCTACAACAAAAAATATACAGTCATTGAAATTAAAAACTCAAGAACAGGTAAAGTACAGAATAGCTGCACAGAGAATCAGTGAACTCAGGCAGGAAGGTTTGAGGGTAGAGGTTTGAGGAAAGAGGAGAGACCTGTGGCTGGAGCTAAGAGCTATGAGAGGGAGCATGGGAGAAACTAATAAAGGATTATCAAGCAGCAATGAAGAGGATAAAAAATACAGAAACTCAGGCGGAATATTTTATATCAACATTTTAAAAAATCTTTACTGGTGCTTGCAGCTTGGTAAGTTGGAGAAGAGAAGATGGGCAGTAGGACTTAGTAGATAGTAACAAAGTCAACGCCTTCAGGAGCAGGGTTTCTCAACCTCAGCACTTGTTCTAAAGGGCCTGGGAATTGATTTAATCAGGCATGGCAAGACACGCAGGCATAGTGGTGACTGTCATAAGGAAGACATGTATCCTCACAGATCCCGAGAACAGGAGGCACGGCACATCACACAGGGCCTCACAGGGAAGCATGGGGATAGGCCAGGAGGCAGAGAGATTGAGCGGGAGACATGGGCAAGAGGCTTGATGTGTTTTCATTGGGAAGGAACAGATGAGGCAGGATAAGCAGGCTTGGGATTGGCCAGTATAAACCATTGCAGCAGGCTCTCGGGCACAGGGGCTGGGCCTAGTGGTCTGGTATCTGACACTGGGGTGGTCAGGGCAGGTGAATTGTGACCTAGTATGTAAGAGCCCAACAATGGAGGTATTGGGGGTGTAGGCTCTGGGGTGTTATAAGCAGTTCCTCCAGAGTCAGCAAAGCCCCAAGATATTAAAGCATCAGAATACAGAATATAAAAGATAAAATTAATACAGCACTCCTGACATTTGGAGCAGATTTTTCTTTCTTGTCAGTGGAGCAAGGAGACTCTTCTATGTATTGTAAAATGTTGAACAGCATCCTTGGCCCCTACATAGATGCCAGTAGCACCACCACTCCAAGTTGTAAAACCAAGAATGTCTCCAGACATTGCCAAATGTCCCCTAGCGGACAAAATCATCCCATCATTCCCAGTCGAGAACCACTTAAAAGTGAAACAAAAAAAAGCACAGCATTGAAACAACTGATCATAGATCTGAGATGGGTAATCAAGAGGTCCATTTGGGATTGATGCTGTTAAAAGTTCAAATTTGGTCAAATGAAAAGTTGGGAGGGTGGAGGGATCTGAAGTTGTGGTCCAAGCGGAACCGGAAGGGATGATTGTAGGGGCAGAGCTGAAATACTTAGAGATGGAAATCATTCAAGCTGAGGAGACCAGGAGAAAAATAGGGGCTATTTTCTTGCTCTGTGGCTCATACGCTTTTCTTTTTTTTTTTTTTTTTTTTTTTTTGAGACGGAGTTTCACTCATGTTACCCAGGCTGGAAGGCTGGAGTGCAATGGAGCAATCTCGGCTCATGGCAACCTCCGCCTCCTGGGTTCAGGCAATTCTCCTGTCTCAGCCTCCTGAGTAGCTGGGATTACAGGCACACACCACCATGCCCAGCTAATTTTTTGTATTTTTAGTAGAGACGGGGTTTCACCATGTTGACCAGGATGGTCTCGATCCCTTGACCTTGTGATCCACCCGCCTCGGCCTCCCAAAGTGCTGGGATTACAGACTTGAGCCACTGTGCCCGGCCCAAACTCTTAAACAAGAAGCTTCTGTGCATCTTTGGGAGGGTACTCGAGGGGTCATCAGTTTTGGCTGATACTGTTGGAAGTCTCCTATTCACGTGGCAGGTCATAGTTTATAGAGAAAGATTTTGCTCCTGATACCAAAGGGGAAATCAGGTAATCTAACCACCAATCCCTAATCGATAAGCTAGTTAAAACGACTGAGTTTGTAGTAGAGAGCAGACTTGGCAACAAAGCAGAGACAGGAAGAGGAGAGAGGTCACGAGGCCAAGTTGTAGGGCCAGCACTGCAGACCTGAGCCAGAGTGCACAGCCACCCTCACGACGGCTCCACCTAAGGAAACTCTGTGAAAGTCCACTTTTTATACTACCTTTTACCCACCTCTTTTCTTACCCCAAAGTTCCTTTATGTAGCTCGAAATGCCAAAGACTGTATGGTTTCCTACTACCATTTCCAAAGGATGAACCACAAGCTTCCCGACCCTGGTACCTGGGAAGAGTATTTTGAAACCTTCATCAATGGAAAAGGTACAGAACATCCTTCACACCCTTGCATTCTCACTCCAGCTAGGCTGAGTCTAGGGAACTACAGTTAGCATTTTATCCCTTAGAAAGCCTGTGCCTCGGCAAATGTATCTTACCATAGACTGGGACTGGGCAGAGTCAGCTGGCCACTTTCTGAGTGTAGGCCCACAGCCCTCAGCATTTTCCACCTGATTTAAACCGTTTAAGTAGAGCCACCCTCCTTCCAAAGGGTGTCCTTGTCCCTATGTGATTGCACATAATAGACAGGAAGCCACTTTAGGGAGGATGTTGGAGCAAGTCACCCCAAGGCTGTCCCCATCCACATCATCCTCAAAATCAAACAGATCACAACCCTTAGGATATATCTAACCCAGAATTTGGGTTTCCTCTCTCTAACTCAATCCCTAATACTCAGCAGGTTTTATACTATGCCTATGTAGACCATTCTGTTTCCTGTGTCTGTTTCAGTGGTTTGGGGTTCCTGGTTTGACCATGTGAAAGGATGGTGGGAGATGAAGGACAGATACCAGATTCTCTTCCTCTTCTATGAGGACATAAAGAGGGTGAGTGAAGGCTCTGCAGAAGAACCATTTTAAAGTGGTTCTTCAGGTGCAGAGACATTCAAAGTTGTTTCAAATGACATCCCAGAGAATTGTAGTATTTATTTCTAATACACTCATCCATTCAAGTCCAATGTTACCCTTACCACAGGACCCAAAGCATGAAATTCAGAAGGTGATGAAGTTCATGGGAAAGAACTTGGATGAAACAGTGCTAGATAAAATTGTCCAGGAGACGTCATTTGAGAAAATGAAAGAAAATCCCATGACAAATCGTTCTACAGTTTCCAAATCCATCATGGACCAGTCCATTTCCCCCTTCATGAGGAAAGGTGTGTGGGGCCTCTTTATCAAACACTCAGATTGTCTTGTAACATTGTCTCTGCCTGCCTCTTGGCAGACAATACTGGGTTTTATTAATTCCAAGACAATGCACTTCAACTATTCCTAATATGTGTTTCTAATAAAACCAAGGATTTGATGTTGTAGAAGAGAGCTTTCTAGGGTCTTGCTCCAGTATTTGGTTGCAAGGGACAGAGTCCCTCAAGCTAGCCCCAGTGAAAGGAGCTTACTGTGAGGATTCACACTGGGCAATAAAGGAAATGCAATCACACAGAAAACTAGGAAGAGGAAACACCACTGGTCCAGACCTCCCGAGGGCCCCTGGATCGCAGGGTCCAGGACTCAGCAGCAGGAGGGATGGGTCTTTGCTCCAAGGCTCCACCATTTACAGGACTCGGCTGCTTTTCATATATCTATTAGGCATGGACTCCTCTGCTGACCAGCTTCCCATCTCTCCACCCATTACACTCTTCTCCTAATTTATAACTTCCGATGACTCAGTTTCTGCCCATAACTTGGTCTTGACCTTGGCCGAAACCTGCTCTACTTCATGAGTTTCAGTTACAACTACCGTTGAGAACTGCCTCATCCTCAGTTTTTCTTTGTTCCAATTCCTGAAAGAGAAATTCTAATTGGCCCATCTAATATTTTTTAAGAAATCCTTTATCCCTTTGTAATTTAAAAAGCATAACATGTCATTGTTAAATATTAAACTGGGCCGGGCAGATTGGCTCATGTCCATAATCCCACATCTTGGAAGACTGAGGCATGAGGATTGATTGAGGCTAGAAGTTCAAAGATAGCCTGGGCAAAATAGCAAGACCCTATCTCTACAAAAATATTATTTAGCAGGGTGTGGTGTTGCATGACTGCAGTCCCACCTTCTCAGAAGGCTGAGGCGGGAGTATCACTTGATCCCAGGAGTTTGAGAATGCAGTGAGCTAGGACTTTGCCACTGTACTCCAGCCTGGGTAACAGAACAAGACACTAGCTCTTTTTAAAAAATAAATTCAATTGATATAAAATATATTTTTAAAGGTCTCTCCACCAAAACTCCACCCCTAATAAGTAACTACCAACAGTATGGAAGTCCCTTTCTCTCTCATTTATAACATATACATTTTTATTCACAATAGTGAAATCATGATATACATATTGCTTTGAAATTCTTTTCTTCTTCCTCTTTGATTTTGCATGTGCTTGAATTTATGCTCTTGCATTTTCCAATCTACAACAGTATTCCATACCAATGAAACAAACCAAAAAATTCTACCCCTTTTCTCTTTGGATAATCAGTGGTAATGATTTGTAAAGATGCCCTTCTTCAGGCTCATACATAACCATCTTTCTATACACCCTCCTTCTTCAGATTCATACAGACACAAAGATATGTAACCATAATGAAAGCTTGCTCCCTAAAATGCAGAATGGGGTCATATTTTGTGCCTTTACTTAACAGGATATGAAACACCCCTCCAGGGCAAGGCATATAGACTCATATACCTCACTGATTTTTGTGGTCCCATGTTATACCAAGCTAAAGATACATCGTAACTCATCCAACTATTCCCCTAATGATAGACACTATACTTATTGTTTTCAATGTTTGTTTTTCTGCATAATGTTACAGTAAATACCTTTGTGCATAAATTATTATTTCCTGATGGTTTTACTTCTGTTGCATAATTTTCTGGGAAAGTCATTGGTGGGGAAAAGAGTATTTCCCCTGTTTAAAATTAGTTTAAGTTGTTGCTTGGTGAGAAAATAGTATCTCATTCATATTTTTCCAAAATTGTTTTTTATTGAGATGTAATCAACATACTAAAAATGCACAGAACTTAAGTATGCAGTTCAACCCATTTTGACAAATGTATGTACCCACACTGCCAGCACCCCAATCAAGATATGAAACATTTTCATCACCCCAGAAAGTTCCCTCTGATGCCCCTTTTCAGTCAATGAGGCACGAGAGGGAACTTTCTGGGGTGGGAAAGTTCTGAGGGAACTTTCCAGGGACAACCATTTTTTCCAATTTCTATTACTCTAGATTGATTTTACCTGTTGCCGGACTTCACATAAATGTAATCTCACAGTATTTACTTTCTTGTGTCTGGTGTATTGTGCTGAACATAAGGTTTTGGGATTCCTCCATGTTGTTGTGTGTCTGTAGTTTATTCTTCTTTTATGTCTATGTAGTAATCCATCATGTAAATATGCTACAGGTGGGGCCAGGTCATGCAGGCCACTAGCTGCCTTGGGTCAGTTGTCCAGCTGACTTAGAAGTCCATCCTCCTGCACAGAACCCCCTAGGACTGCTTTTTAGACCAGAGCTGCTCATGGACAGGTGTCCACTGAAGGAGGAGTTGGATGAGTCAGGCATATGGACAGGCCAGATTCAGTATGGGCACTACACCACTTTACTCAGGGACACTATATCTTTCAATCATAAAGTTACACTCCTGTCTGGCCTTCCTTTTTCTAGGAACTGTGGGGGATTGGAAAAACCACTTCACTGTTGCCCAGAATGAGAGGTTTGATGAAATCTATAGAAAAAAGATGGAAGGAACCTCCATAAACTTCTGCATGGAACTCTGAGCAAGATATAAATAAAATTAAAAGGTGGATGGCAAGAGTGCAAATACTATCTTCGATACTTCAGTCCCAGCCAGAAGAATCTCTGAAAGCCTACTGTGAATGTATATGATGTGGTACAAACTATGTCTATGATGATTAACACTATGTCACCACTTCACTTTTAAAAAAGGATCACGTCTAATGTCCATTTTCTCAACTATTCTTTCCAAAGTAAGAAATAAGATAGCTTAATAAACTAAGTAAAACATATGACTTGAATATTAAAAAGTTCGTTTTAATCCCCATTATTCTAGAAAATGTGTCCTAGTCCAAATATTAGGTTATGTCTATATTAATAACAAAATTTCTGGCATCTGTCCTGGCCATTCAAGGAAATCCAGCCTGGGCTGAGTCCTGGAGTTCTGCCAGGTCTCAGGAACACTTTGAGGGCAACTGTGGTGCAGCCAGCCCTGAGGAAACATGGCCTGAGTGCTCTCACTGGCAAATGGGAATAAATGGAAGTGCACAGAAGAGATGTCAGAAAACCAAAACCTGGTTAATCGTCCTAGTGCTAGGTCATGTAGAAAACAGAAAGCATGATGGTGGCCTTTTAGGAACCCAAGTTATATCCTGGTGAAAGCAGAAAGGAGAAGACAGGATGGCTGGCAACAGTGTCATCATGGGCATGGCTCTCAGGCGTGGAGGTAATTGGGTCTTGGCTTCAATGCTACCCGTTTGGGAAGCCCTAAACCAAGTGAGGTGTTCTTTTCCCCCACTTCCCATGTTTGTCCCAGTTGCAGGCCTGTTGTTGTGCATTTACTTATCAATTTCTTATCTGTTCCTCTCACTCAATTGTTAATTCTTTGGGGTTCAGTCTCATGCAGTATTTACTCCTAGTACCTAATGCAGTGCCTGGCACACAATAAGTGCCCTTGAGAACTTGTTGAGGGAGTAAAAAAATGCATGGATAAATGACTACAGCAAATGACAAATTCTCAACTTTGACACTTTTTTTTTAGTCCCAAACAGTGGCATTCTACAGCTTTGGGTAGTAAGAGCACTTCACCCTGGGAGCAGGCAATCAGAGGAAGCATAAAACCAACTAAAATTCTGACTGTTTTTTGTTGGATTTTGGAAAGTATTCTTTTTTTTTAACAGGGCCCCACTATGTTGCCCAGGCTAGTCTCAACTGACTGCTTTTTATTATCACCATACACTGGCAATTCCAAACAATGTCGATGTTAAAATACTTCTCCCTGAAAAAAAGAAAAAAACTCCTCTTGTCCTAAGTTCTAAATAATAGCTAGGTTACTACTGAGTTTTAACTATATGCATGTGAGCTTCAAATAAGCATCTTTTTATTATGTAAATAAATAAAAGTGATCTGCATCCCCACGATATTGTAAATTTTTGTTGTTTGGTTTCATGTCTTATTCACCTTTGTACGGAAATTAATTCAGAAACCCCAGGCATAGAACCTACCTTTATAATTGCAACAGGTAGATGTAGCTCTGCCTGCTTCCTTCCAAGGTTAAGTTCATAACAGTTCAGAATCCTTCAAGCTCACTTCAGGTATAACCTGTGTCTCCAACCCTGCAGTATTTGGATATTGCTGTTTAAACAGTAGATTTGCCATAGGTGATGATGGCACAATGATTGTAAAGGAAAAGAAGCAGAACATCTGAGTTTGTGCAATACTCTTATTCTCTGAAATGACTTGGGGTTTTCAGTTGTATCCAAAATATAAAACAGTAAAATTTCAGAGTGTGAACAGCAACATTTACATCCTTGTTTAGTAAGTACAAAGTTGTGTTCATACAGGAAGTTCACAGACTTTGAATAACTTTAAAAATGAAATTTACTCTTTTCTAAGTGTTAATTATTTGTTTTAAAATATAAGAATGAATCAAGAAAATAAGACATTACACCAGTGGTATAATTTAGTAATTATCTGACTTGTACTTTTTGTAGACATTTTAATTTTATTAAATTGGCATTCTGATTTTTTTACTGGCATGAGTTTATACACAAGGTTGAACAAAAGAAAAGTTTCACTGACTACATTTCTTTACTATATTATTATTTGTCTCTATGCATGACTAACACTGAAAATAATTTTGCTGTTTAAGGAAGTAATGGTTTGGCTGTGTCCCCACCCAAATTTTATCTTGAATCGTAGCTCCTATATTTCCCACATATTATGGGACGGACCCCATGAGAGATAATTGAATCATTGAGGTGGTTTTCCCCATACTGTTCTCATGGTAGTGAATAAGATCTAATGATTTTACAAGGATTTTCCTTTTTCCCTTGACTTTCATTCTCTTTTGTCTGCCACCATGTAAGATGTGCCTTTTCACTTTCTGCCATGATTGTGAGGCCTCCCCAGCCTTGTGAAACTGTGAGTCTACTAAACCTCTTTTTCTTTATAATTTACTCAGTCTTGGGTATATCTTCATCAGCACTGTGAAAATAGACTAATACGGTAAATTGGTACCGGTGGAGTGGGGCACTGCCATAAAGATACCCAAAAATGTGGAAGTGACTTTGGAACTGGGTAACATGCAGAGGTTGGAACAGTTTGGAGGGCTCAGAGGAAGACAGGAAAATGTGGGAAAGTTTGGAACTTCCTAGAGACTTGTTGAATGGCTTTGACCAAAGTGCAGTGTTTTGGGGGTAAGTGGTGGGAGATAACTGAATCATGGGGGCAGTTTCCCCTGTATTATTCTCATGGTAGTGAATAAGTCTCACAAGATCTGATGAGTATGTGAAGGGTTTCCTTTTTCACTTGGCTCTCATTTTCTGCTTCCATGTAAGACATGCCTTCCACCTTCCACCATGCTTGTGAGGCCTCCCCAGCCATGTGGAAATGTAAGTCCATTAAACCTCTTTTCTTTATAATTTACCCAGTCTTGGGTATGTCTTTATCAGCAGCATGAAAACTGACTAATACAAAGATAGTAAAAATAATAATAATAATAATTCACCCCACGGTTAGCAATGATCCCAAATACTAAACTGCATTCTGATTTTTAATTGGTTGGTTGGTGGTTGGTTGATTGATTGGTCTGTTCATGGAAAAAATATTCAATGACACTTATTAAAGCACAGTAGGGCAGATTTTAGTCAGGACCATCTTCACACGTGTAGGGACCATGGCAATGGGGTCTTGCAGTAGAAGAGATTGTGTTCAACTCTTAATACAATATGGGCAAGTGGGAATTTATAGCCATGTAGTAGAGTGAAGAAGGAGGGATAGAAAATTACTAAGAGGAAACATCATGGGTAAGGGAAGGGATGGATTCTAGCTACAGTGATCCAACAGGATTGTTGCTAAAGATAGGCCAGGGTGATTAGATATTACCTGGGCGATGGGGGAGGATGAAGAACCTGATCCGATTTTGAGGTTAGCGAGTTCCTACTAAATTGACTTAATAGCTTTCTTGCAAAAACTGGATTTTTTTCAAGAAGGTACACAGAGGGGTATAGGAGATATATTAGGAGACTGACTAAAGTTTGGTCAAGCAAATAGTCTCTCATTTGGTTTAAATTCTTTCTGCTTCCTTTTCCTTCACTAGCTAGGACCTCAACCTGCCTACTTTGAAGTTTAGTATTTCAAAGAGCTTTGAAGTTTAATGCTGTGAGATTACATGGGACTATGAGTTTTTTTAAACATCAACAAATCACATTTAAATTCAGCTTCCAACGACCAGTGGAAACTATATGGCAACGGGAACATGTAGAATCAAGGTCAAGAATGAAAAGCCACCAGTAAAGCACAGTGTTTTGCAACTCAACCAGTTGCCCACAATTTAAGCAAGAAGGGATCAATCAAACAAGAACAGAGATGCAAGAAATAGAACCAGTTCCAGGAAATTCAGTATTTAAGCTAAGATGCATAGGGCCCTAGCACACCCTGTCCCCCTATATGCGTGCACCATATGTATGCACCAGCAGCTCAAAAGAAATAATTTTGTTTCTTTCCTCCTAAAGTTACAGCCATCCTTCATTTACTCATTTATTCATTCATTCATTCTCAATTGTACGCGTACTATGTGCCAGGTACTGTGTGAATGATGGGAATGCTCACAGTGGTGAGCAAAGTTCTTTCCCCTGTGGATTTTATGGTCTAGCATGTGAAGCAAAAGTCCAATAAGTCATGACACATGTCACCAATTGAGGAGAATGCCATGCGAGATGGTTTCAGGCTTTGAGAGGCCACAGCAGATCAGCTGGGACTGGGGACTGAGGCACAGCTTTCCTGACAGGACACGGTTCTTCCCAGATGTAAAGCATGTGCTGGCTTTATCTAGGCAAGAGACAGAGACTGGGCAGAGAGAAGGAGACCCAGGAGCAGGCTTGGTGAGGGGGGCCTGTTTGAGGGCCAGGAGAAAGGGCTGTGAGGAGAAGAGCAGTAAGCTCAGGGAGAACCGGCAAAATAAAGCCCCAAAGAAAGGTGGGCATGTCACATGGAGCCTTAATGGTGATAGCAGAATGTTAGACTTTATCCTAGGAGCATCAGGAAGCCCCTGCAGGCTCCAAGAAAGATGGTGAAACATTGAGATTAGCATGTCAATATATCCATTGTGGCTGTGCCGTACACACAGTACGAGGGTGGGAGCCACACTGGTGCAGTTAAGAGGGCTGGGAAGTGTTCACGGGTGTGGAGACTTTCAGGATTAAGGTAAGAGGTAGGAAGCTGGCCTCCCTCAGCCTCTCACACCTGGTTACAAAAGCAGGACATAGAATTTCAGGTTGACCAGAAGGTTACTCGTTCCTTATAAAAAAAAAAAAATTAAGACAGGGTCTCACTCTGTTGCCCAGGCTGGAGTGTAGTGTCACAATTGTGGCTAACTGCAGCCTCAACATCCTGGGCTCAAGCAATCCGCCTACTTCAGTATCCTGAGGAGCTAGGACCACAGATGTGCACCATCACACTTGGCTAATTTTTATTTTTTACTTTTTGTAGAGACAGGATCTCACTATGTTGCCCCGGCTGGTCTATAACTCCTGGCATCAAACAATCCCCCCACCTTGGTTTCCCAAAGCACTGGGATTACAGGCATGAGCCACTGTGCCTGGTCTTTTTCATTTTAACTGCAGACACAGTTCTTTAGTACATAGTATGCTAAATACAACTGGAGATTCATGAGAAGAGAAAGAGCAATAGGAAAAGATTAGGGTAACCGAGCCTCAGATCAGCAGGCAAACTAGGAGAGGTTGAGACATCCCTCTAAAAAGAAAAATGTGGTCTGAGATATTTAACAGATTCTCTATCAGGACTGTTTCTCATATGCAGCAATATATCTGACCCAAATGGCACAATTTACTTAACGTCTTAATAATACAAAACTAGACTCGCCCAAACAGGTTACTGCAAGTCAGAGACCTCAGAGTTTAGGCCAATGCTGGTCAGGTTGTCAAGTGTTTGTGGTGAGTGACTCGTGTGGTATTCTCTGCTCTGTCTGTGGCAGGCCAGGTCTCATAAACAGCTGAACAGGCAGGCCTCCATAACAACTGTTTCAGCACTTAGTGGTTAAATATTAAAAGCTGAAAGAACCAGTGCCCTTATACAAAGGCTGGAATGTAACAAAAGCCCACAAAGAGTTTTGCATGAGCCTTTCCTGGGCCTTGAAGCATGAAAAACAATGAAGGAATCTTTAACAGGACCCAGACCTCCACAAAAAAGTTTTACTGGCGGTCTAAAGGAACTCCACAAACCTCCATGATTTAGCAGGAGACAAGATAATAGTAATCACCCTGGCACCTGGACCCATCCAGATTAAGTAAATTTACTGAGACTCCAGAGGAAGGCCTTCAAAACTCAGTCCTTAATTATAGATTAGAAGATGTTAATCATTTATGTCTTTAGATGAATGCACACTTACATGTAGACATATAGCTTAGAAGGTATATAAGCTCTGGAAAACTTTGTAATTTTGAGTTGGTCTGGCAATATTTTCCAGGCCTTCCCCTGGTACCCAGTTACAGAATTAAACTCTCTTCTTCCCTAGTTCATCTGCATCTCATTATTGGGCCGTGAGAATAAGCAGCCTGATCCTCGGTTTGGTCTAGGAACATGCCTAGTCAAGGGCTTAACTATGGGTCAGAATAGAGGTTGGTCCATGGCCATTCAGCCCTGCCCTCTCCTGCATCTCTTCACCCAGCCACACCTTTCCCACTCCTTCTTCTCCCCCTCCCACTCAACAAAGGATGAGCTGGCCAATCATTTTGAAATGGAGAATACTAAAACCACAGGGGAAATGCAGATAACTTCTAGCATTTCCTGTCCCCTCAAGAGAATACTTACATAGATTTTTCAACAAGAGAATACCATGGTCTAACTGTGTGAGGTATTAATGGAGGTTAATTTATAAAAAAGAAGGAGGAAAGCTGTACTTGCTTTCTCACCAGGGAACCCTATGGCCTGAGCCAGGTCTGAGTTCTGTGCTTAGGCTGCCTGGATCTAAACTAGGCGTTGTTAGCAGGGTGCTGCAGGAGCAAGACTGACCTCACCAACTGCATGGAAGCTGGGTGAGGCCCCTTGCTACTGGCTATCCCTTACTACCCTGATGAATTCTACTGCAAGGCAGAGACAGCCACACTCCCCTCTGAATCATAATCCCATTGGCCTGAGAACCACCCTGCATCCCCCAGTGGCCGTAGCAAGCCAGGCCCAAAAGCTCAGACCTGCCTCACCCTGCCCCATAAACACTGGGAAGCTTTATGATCCCACCCGTTAGCTGAGAAACAAGAATACTTCCCCTGGTCAACTTAGAGCAAGCTTATATCCTACTTCTTCTACTGCAGCACGTGCTGTCTTGCAAATTCCACCTCCTGGCTGGAAGCCATCCAACTGAGACCCTTACAGAAACACTTGGCAGAGAAACACTGCTCCCAGGAAGAAGAAAACAATAGCTAACACCACTGCCTGCAACACCCTGGTCCTGAGTCTGCCCACGTTATGACTTCACTGCTAGCATAACTAATATTTGAGAAAGTCAGCACACTAAGGTTATCTACAACCAAGTAATCTCAGAGTCTATGTCACTTCCCTGTCACTTGCTGGGAGACCTGGATATGGATCACATCACAGAACTCTTTGCTGATATTCCCCAGTACCAGCCCAGAGCCTGGTAGCCCTCTGAGGGGCTTGACCCAGAAGAGCAATAATAATCACTGGAGTCCAGCTCTGAGGAAGCCCCATTCTCAGGAGAAGGGAGAGAACACCACATCAAGTGATCACCTCATGGGACAAAAGAATCTGCACAGCAGGCCTTGAGTTCCAGATCCTTCTGCTGGTGGGAAAGTTTCTAACAGCAGAGACACAACTGCAGTGCTGGGCACAGTAGGGAAAGTTTCGGTGAGCAAGATTAACAATATCACGAATATCAAGATGAAGAGAATTTAAAGAACATCTCCCAGATTTGGTTTCCTTGCTTTCCTTTAATACTCCCCTAAATCCCCTCATGACAACTTGTTGTCCTTTCCCCACCCAACAGCATGCAGAACATGAAGTTCAAAAGATAATGGAATTTATGGGGAAGAAACTAGATGAAGAGGCTGTCAAAAGTATTGCTCAGCAGACATCACTTGAAAGTATGAGGAAAAACTAGATGACCAACCATGTGGCAATAAATTGTGACATCATGAACCACTCCATCTCCCAGTTTATGAGGAAAGCTGCCTGCCAACCACCATGAATTTCTTTGAGAACAATATTATTACATAACTAGTATTTTGGAAAGGAATATTAATATGCTTGTTTCCTTCTTATTTTTTTAAAGAAAGATCTCACTCTGTCACCCAGGCTGAAGTGCAATGGTACAATCACAGCTCACTACAACTTTAAACACCTGGGTTCAAGCAGTCCTCCCATCTGCAGCCTTCCAAGTAGCTGAGATCACAGGTACACATCACCATGCCCAGCTAATTTTTTTATTTTTCGTACAGACAGGGTCTAACTATGTTGCCTAGGCTGGTCTTGAACTTCTGGGCTCAAGCAATTCTACCTTGGCCTCCATAGTGCTAGGATTACACGCATGAGCCACCATGACTGACCTTAAAACCTTTTTAACTAACATGATACTGCCAATTATTCTGAGGTTTTCTCAAAATATTAATAAGTCTTTGAAAGAAAATTGATTGTGATGTGTACCTGTTATAAGAATTCATACTTTTTAATTATCTGTAAGGTTTCACTTTAAGGAAAAAGCGTTCAGATTAGACTTCCTCTCCAATCTCTCAAGCATGATTGCATTGCTTTTCAGGGACCACGGGAGAGTGAAAGCATTACTCCACAGTGGCACAGAATGAGAGATTTGATGAAGACTAAGGAGGAAAATGGCTGACTCTTCGCTGACCTTCCACATGGAGATATATATATAGAGAGAGAGAGAGAAACAAAGCTGTACTACACAGGGGCAATTTTAATACCTTATGTTCCAATTTTTATTCCCCTTATCACTGCTTTTCCCTAGAAATGACTTCCTGAGCTTGCTCAAATTATAAATTACCGTTTCCTCTCTGCAAGCACCTGGAAAATAAAATCATTTTGTTAGCTAAGGAGCTGAGCTCAATGTGCTTCATAAACTGACAGAATAGTTGTAACGGAAACTATGGAACCTTGTCAAAAGTCTGGTGGTTAACTCTCCAAACCAAAGTTTCAAGGTCCTGAGGTCAGCTGGCCACATTCTTCCGCCCATCACCTGGCCCTGTCCTTCTCAGGAGGAGCATCTTCTCAGATGGGCACTTGGAAGGAGAACCCCCCGACAGTTTTGCTAAAACTTTCTGAGAATTAAACCAGTCTAAGATTTTGCCTACCCAGTCTTCCTTCCTTCCCTCTTTCCTGCCCTTCTCCACAGAGGTTACTACTACACCAGGCTCTGACAGCCCTGCTCATTTATCCCTCACAAGCATTGTCTCCCAGTAAGTCTCTTACTCTTACTATATCTCAGTGATAGGCCAAGCATCTGCCTATCACTGAAAAGGGAGCATTATTCTCCCTTTGTTAAAGGGACCATTACATTTATGATTTACTGTTAAATTCAGATGTGTGAGTATTAGGTTGAGTCACTTGAAATTGGTGCCAAAAAAGAAAGCAAACATTCAAGTATCACACAGAAAGTTCGGAAAGATGAGAATTACTGAAACAGGATTTTGAAGGAGGGGTGTGTAGAGAAAACCCTCACCCCTGGGGAAGGAGCACAGATTGGCCAGGGCTCTGTCCCTGAGGACACTGTGAATACGCTGGCTCTGAAGTGATCTGCACACTGACTCTGCTGCTGCTATAGGAAGTGAGTTATTTCAGGGTTACCACTCCCTGGAGCAAGAAGGCAGCAAAAAGGGCAAGTCTCTACCCCTTCTCTTGCCTCTCAGTCTCCTTGTGAGCAAAGACTCAAAGAAGAGGCGTCAGCTGGCCCAGTAGAAACACGGATGGCAGAGTCCCAGCCCCACATCCAAAAGAAAACTCATGACACGTGAACTAGGATGTGAGAGGCAATAAATTTAAAAACAAGCCAGCCAATATCTGACCTTTTTAAGCTCAAAAATGGTCATTTCAAATGGTTTAAGCTAGTTTGTGTGTTTGTGTGTGTGTAAATATAAATGTATATATGTAAACATATATGTATATATATAAATCTGTTAAATAAATAAATATACAAGAAATAAATCAAAAGACTTAACAGTGTTGGTGAACACTCCCTCTCCACCTTCTGTCGGGGACTCCAGGTAGCAGGTCTTCTCTGAAGTCTCTGAGTCCCTGCAAGGGCTCTCAGAAACAGCAATAGTGCCTGAAGCTGAGGCTGAGAAATGACTGAGAGTGGGATAACACCGCGGCTACTGTGAGCGTGGTAGAATTCTCTCCATCTGACCAGTTGAGGCAATGTTTCTCTGCTGGCCTTTATAATGGTTTGTTTGAAATGTGCAGTTAATGCCAATGCCCAGTATGTCAGATGACACATTCTAGAAAGTAAATGAACAGTAGGAGCTCTAAAATCCCTCCAGCATGACTAAGCGAAGCCCCCTTGCTTGGGTTGAGTCAATCTAAATGCTAAAAGAAATCCTGGCAGAGGTGGTCCCTGGAAAAGCCTGCCTCTCCAACACAGTGACAGGAGCCCATTTGTTCAGCAGCCCATTGTTCTTCGGCCACTCACTTCAAACTGAGTAGAAGTTACAGCTCCAATAAGGCAGACACCTGACTGAGCCAACAGCTAAGTAACATAAATAAGGGGCTGCCAGTCCTCCCACACTGCCAGGGAGTCCAAATCTCAGAATTAGAAGAAGCACTTAGAGATCATTCAGACAGGTGGTCAGGTAGCTCTTTTCATATCATTAACTGAAGTGTCATTGTTTATGTATTGAAGAACTGGAAGTTTCTACTAAGGCTAAATATACCAATGATCCAGCAATTCAAATCATAGTCATGCACCCAAAAGAATATGAGAGAGTGCATCTGTCCACAAAAAAAAAAGAGTGAAAATGTCATAGGAGGTCTATTCATAATTACCAAAAATTGGTATCACCCCTTATGTCCATCAAAAGAAGAATGGATTTTAAAATTCTGGTATATTCATTCAGTGATATAGCATATGGTAATAGAAATAAATGAACTATCCCAGCTACTCAGGAGGCTGAGGCAGGAGAACTGCCTGAACCCGGCAGGCGGAGGTTGCAGTAAGCCAAGATCGCACCATTGCACTCCAGCCTGGGTAACAAGAGCGAAACTCCATCTCAAAAAAAAAAAAAAAAAGAAAGAAAGAAAGAAATGAACTACTGATACTTGCTGCTGATACTTGATGAATTTCAAAGACATTATGTTGAAAGAAGAAAGCCACACACAAAGAAGTATATAATGTATGATTCCATTAATATGAGGTTTAAGAATAGACAAAACTATCCCAGCACTTTGGGAGGTCAAGGCGGGCAGATCAAGAGGTTAAGAGATCGAGACCATCCTGGCCAACATGGTGAAACCCCATCTCTACTAAAAATACAAAAAAAATTAGCTGGGCGTGGTGGCGCATGCCTGTAGTCCCAGCTACTTGGGAGACTGAGGCAGGGGAATTGCTTGAACCCAGGAGGCGGACGTTGCAGTGATCCAAGGTCACACCACTGCACTCCAGCCTGGTGCCTGGTGACGTAGTGAGACTCTGTCTCAAAAAAAAAAAAAAAAAAAAAAAAAGAATAGACAAAACTAAACTACAGTGACAAAAGTCAGAATAGCCTCTGCCTTGGGTGTGGGGCACTGGTACAGCATTGACTGGGAAGGAGCAGGAGGGAACTATCAGAAGCAATGGGAATGTCCTATATCTTGATCTGGATGGTGGTTACGTGGGTGCATATAGAAGTATAAATTCATCAAGACGTAAACTTATACTTTGTGCATTTGTCTGCATGTAAGCTGTGCCTCGATATAAAAAAACTCGTTGTAATAACAGTCCTCAAATATTGCAGTCTAACCTCTCACAGAAAAGAAACAGACCTGAGAATTAGGTAACTCTCTAACTGAGTATTAGAAGTTGAGATGGAATTTCCAGCTGGACTGCCCCAGCTGGCAACATGTGCACCTAACATGCACACCTAGCATGTGATATGTCAACGAAGCATGGGTCTGCTTAGGTCTAGGGAATGTGTTTCTCCAAATCTCCATGGATAACCAAACCCAGAAGAGAAAATCACTCTTCTTTCTGTAGGGAGAGTAACTCCAGATGAAGAGAAGGAAGAATGAAGGGAATTCCTGAAGACTTGCTCCAGGCATTCCTTCAGTGATTTCTTCGAAATTCTTCATCTCCGTGGGTAACCGTGGGACCAGTAAGTGACCTCCTGGAATTGGGCAGGCTCCTGGACTGGTGCCTCGCTGCTGCTCTTCCTCCTGGCAGTACGGAGGAGGAGCCCTACCAGAGTCTCGCCAGTAGAAAAGGTAAGGCCTATTCTGGTACAATGCTGAAGACTTTTTTCCAGTTCCACCCAGAAGCCATGCAAATTGTCTCTCTTTGTTTGCCTGAACATATTTACCTGTAATGAATGACCAGAGCTCTGTGCCCAAAGCACTGAATACATAAAACCCATGTGAACCTCAACTTTCATTTACTTTTCACTTTCCCCTGCTGGTGAAGACCATGGTGGAAGAAATGGCTAACGATAAGGTGGAGAAGACAAGTGAGTTACAATGGGGCTTATTATGCCGAGGAGAATTTTCCCAAGTGAATGGAATCATCCTTCAAAAGAAAGTATGCGATTGCTGGGATAAGATCTGGAACTTCCAAGCAAAGCCTGATGACCTTCTCATTGCTTCTTACCCCAAAGCAGGTATGCACATGGGAAAGAGAAGAGGGAAAGTTGGAGTGTGTATCAGCACCTTATAGGATCATGCAGTAAAATCAAAGAGCAGAAGAAGAAAGTGTCCTTCTCTAGAAATCAGACAGAATGGCAAAGGATCTAAGATTTTTCTATAATACTATAGAGATTTCTTTAGAGATAGAGTAGTTCATTTATCAAAAATAGGTAACAAGTCAAAGCAGATTCTTCAGGTTAAAAAAATCCATGTTATTCATTTTTTCCCCTGCATTCAACAATTACCTATTAAGAACTTTCTAAATGCCAGAGACCCGCACCAAGCATAGGATTGGTAAAATGTTCATTATCTTTGCCCTGCAGGGATTTACAGTACAGCCTAGAGAAGAACATTAAACCATTAAACAAATCTTTTCACAGATATTTGATTACCTGTGAAAAGACCTTAGAAAGAAATGTAGAGTGTAATGAGAGAACATTGGAGGTCCTAATTTAGATTAGAGAATGTATTATCATAGCTATGGCTATGAACAAAGTACTGCTAACTCAGTGACTTAAACAATAGATATTTATTGTCTCATAGTTTGGGACGTCAGAAGTCCAAAATCAAGGTACCAGCAGACTTGGTTTCTTTTGAGGGCTGTGAGGAAAGCCACTGTTCCAGGCCTCTCTCTTTGGCATCTTCACATTCACGTTGCACTCTCCGTGTGTGCACATCTACCTCCAAATTCCCCTTTTTATATAGACATCAGTCTTTCTGGGTGCGAGCTATTCTAATGACATCATTTCTATTTGATTACCTCTATAAAGACTCTATCTCCAAACAAGGTCACATTCTGCGATACTGTGGGTAGGAACTTCAACATATAAATAGAGGAGCACACAAGTTAGCCCATAATAGTGAGCATGGAGAGGAAGCATTTACATATGCAGACTGGAGCAGTAGGACTTGCTGATAGATGATATGTGGGGGGTAAGGGAAAGAGAAGAGACAAGATTTGGGGGTGGAATGATCAAGTGGATGCCAGTGCCAAGCACTGAGTCAGGGAAGTACAGGTCTGAGAGGGGCCAGGGTATCTATTATTAGGCAGTTGAATGGATCGAAGGGGGTCAAATATGGACTGGGGAACACAAGATGTATATGTTGCCATTTCCAGATGAGAAAGAAAGTAGCTTAGACTAAGGAGGCAAGAGTGCAAATGGAGAGCGAGAGAAAACTTGAGATGTATTTTGGAGGTAAAATTACTTGAGATCTGAGAGGAAGGGATAACTCCTGGGTGACTCTCTTCTGGCTTTATCAACTGAGTGGCCCCTTGTGCTGAGATGGGAGAGCCTGGGAGAAGGAGAGGCATAGAGCCTGTGCAGGAGGTGGGCAGTTAAACTACAGCTCAGTTTGGGACACGTTAAGTTCGAGATGACCTTTAGACCAGTAAGTTTTGATGTCAGGGGAGATGTCAGAAATATATCACAGAGGGAAGCCCATTCTAGCTGGAGATATAACTGGAAATGCTGCAGATTGAAACATCTCAGGTTAAATGCCCTAAGGCAGAGCCTGAGGCAAGGATTCAAGCGTACATGAGTTATTGAAGTGGTGCTTTTTAGGAAAAAAAAAAAAAAACAGTAAGGGTATGTGTAGGATAAGGGAGGGGAAGAGGCCAAGCAAAGATGTGGCATTTAGTAAAGCCTTGCCCTGATGTGGTTAGGGCAGGAGGGAAGTGGAAGGATGGAGGCTGTCTCCATTAGGAGCCTCCCTTCAGAGGATGACACTTCTCCAGCAAAGCAGGGAGCTGAGAGACATGAGCGGCCAGCACTCACAGCAATGGAGAGGTTGGAGGGGGTGCAAGAGGCTGGTACAGGGGATCTGAGGAAGGCACCAACAGTGTCTACTAAAAATGATGTTTAAAACAATGGGAATGAATGGAATCACATGGGAAGAAAGCATAGAGGAAAAAGAGGGCACAGGACCAAACCCCAAGAAGCTTTCTCACTTAGACATTGGACAGAGAAGCAGCCAGAAATGGGTTGTGTCCTGGCAGCCAGTGGAGTGAATCTTCGAGCCAGAAAGATCTGAAGTAAGTACCTGTTTTGATCAAATTAATAACATGGTTGTTAGATGGGCACTGCACTTGGTGCTTGTGAACAGCCCCAGCCACAGCCTGGAATGACTACTGGGTTTCCTTTCCTCAAGTTGTCAGTTCTATCAACACAGATTCTATCTGAATCACCTAGAGGCAAGATTATCCCCTGAAAACTTGAACTGCCTTTTTCACAAAGCAAGTCAAGTTATCCAGGGTCACACTCTTACTAACTTCCCTCTAGGATAACACTTATCAATACGGAACAAGAAATACAATGCTACAAGTGGAAAATAATTATGAAAAGAGAAATTCATTTGAGTGAGAAGTTTGTCTTCTTGGGACTCATGAGAACTGAGCATTTTCCCAGCTCAAACCCAGAAAATAAGTAAGAACATTTTTTCTGAGATTAGCAACAGGGCATTACAGATACTTGAGACATGTGGGAGATGGCTGACCTGATGCTGTGGTGACTTAATCATTTATCTGCCAAACTAACTCATCTGATATAGAAAGAGACACTTAATAATTAAGCTGGCACAACAGGATCAACCTGTATTGCCCTGGGCAAATTGGAAGGTGACAGTGACCCTATAAAACACAAGCCATCCCAGATGCTAGGTTCCAGGCCCCATCTAATACTTATCTAAGTCACCCTGTCATAATCTGAAATCATGATACTCACTCCCAAACCAGCCCCTTTTCTTCCCAGGAGTCAGATTCTGAGTTCAAGATAAGTATGTGAGATGTTTATTAGGGAGTGTGCCTGGAATTACTACACCTCCCCCCACCCTGGAAGTTAAGGAAAGGAAGGAAGCAGAATTAGCCAGAGGGAGAAGCTGAGCTTCAACTCAGTCCCAGCAAAAAGCCTCCTATGGTATGATCTGCAGCTGGGATGGCCCTGCAGAGTTGGTCCCATCCCAGTTGGGGAGAGGGGAACAGAGTGTTAGCCAGTCCCTAAATGGAAGATGTCCCAGGAAGGGGCCTGGAGAGGGCTGAATAGCTGGGGACCATCTACCAGCAGCATCCCAAGCAGCTGGTGGAATAAACACTTCCATTCAGAAGGAAAATCCGGCTGTGCATCCAGCACCTTTTACAATCTCCATGAACAAGCTGCAGAGCACAGTCTTTGCCACAGCTTGCCTGAGCCATACCATGGCTTGCTGAGTTGCCATTCAGGTCAACATATGTGCCTGAAATTGCCACCTTGTAGGTGGAGTCCACGGAAAAGCAGACATCAGCCTGTGCTGGAAACCAGGCCATAGTGGTGACTGAGGAGCATAATGTAGTGGCACTCAGCTCCCCAGGGCAAGAGGTGAGCAGTTACTGATGAGTACCAGTCATGGTGCAAGGGGCCCTGTCAGCAGGCTGGGTTGGGAGTAAGTGTGGAATGTGAGGCTAGGAGGTCTGGCAGAAGCCCTTACACCAACCAAACAGGAATAGGGTCAAGGGATACTGAAGGAGCCCAGGTTTCCTGAGATGCTGACAGCATCTTTGACACCAAAGCCAAGTACAAAGTGGAGTCTGCAGGAAGAGGCACCCAGGACTTCCTCTGAGAGGCTACAGAGAAGCAAGGCCACATTCCATGCTCATAGTTTACAGGAAAAGGCAGAGCTAACCTATGTGGAGAAAGGCTCTCTGAAACTGTCAAAGAAGCATGGACTGGGAATTAGGACAGCACATCACCAGGAGGCAACAAAGGTTTGAAGATGAAACCAGTGCTGACTCCAGAAGGGCAGAAAGATAAATTGGTTTTAGTGCAGAGTAGGAACTGACCAGGAGCTGAGCAGCTGGTACAAGGGCACAGTCTACAGGTGGAGCCAGAGCCATGGCACTGCACCCAGGAACCTGCATCAGGGTACTAGAGAAAGGAGACCAGGATCACAGAAAACTGGCGTGGGGGAACCACGACAAGAATAGCACCTTATTTCCCAGGGTTTTCCCGAGCACAGTGGTCCCATTTGTTCTAGCTCTGGCCCTCAGGATATATACCAATACCATCAAAACGTGACGACACCTACCATTTCTTTAGTGCCTACGACAAGCTGGGTTCTACCTTTTTTCTCTTCCAACTCACAAAACCACATGAGAATCAATAATGTACAACAAGTTTATGTAATTTTTCCAAAACCACCCAACTCATACGTCATATACAGGAGTTGAGTCCATTTGATTCCACAGCCCCACACACATCCAGTCCATGCTTCCCCACAGAAAAATAGGACCAGGTCAGCCAAGGGTCCTAGAAGCCAAACAAGGATGCACTTCCTGAGGACAGGCCCTGCAGAGGCCAGAATCAGTAAGATCACAGATGAGGCCATGAAGAGAAACAAATTTTACCCTCAAATGCAGCAAAGATCATTTTTTCATTTATAAGGAGTTCGCCTTTCTTATAGAAGTCACTGTTTAATCTTGCTTTGTCTTTGAAAGAGGAATTCATTCAATCTCATTTTTTCAGCTTGTGGATTATTTGAAATTCTTACTTTTTCTTCCTTTTCGTATTATGGACATTGTGTCAGTTTCTTGGTTCTTAAAAAAAAAAAAAAAAAAAAAAAAAAAAAAACTAGACTACTTATTAGCAGCCAGAGTTTTTAATGATAAAGTTAATGTTTGGGAATTTCTGTGATTTTCTTCAAATGGAAATTTTAAAAATAATCCCTGTTGTTACATATAATAGTTATTTGTATTATCGTTTTATATATTATATATTAATGCATTTATATATTATTTATATATTAATGCATATTCAGATTTTTTAAGCACATCATTGGAGTAAAAAATAAAGAAGTCACATTTCTGCCCTTAATCTTTCTGATGAGGAAAAGATAATAGCTGGTTTTGGTTTTCATTCAATGTCGTAAGCAACATAAGTGAGGTATTAGCAGGCAAATTAATTTTTTATAACATGTTTCTAAATTCTAAGTTGCAGAAAATCAAAAATCAGTTCCTCAGATCTTTATTCTACTTTCTTTCAGGAACCACTTGGACACAGGAAATTGTAGATCTGATACAAAATGATGGAGATATTGAGAAGAGCAGGCGTGCTCCCATTCAACTTCGACAACCTTTCCTGGAGTGTATAAAAATGACATACTGGGGTAAGTCTTCCATTTACAAACTCACAGTCCTCACATAAAGATGAACAATTCAGGAGTAGAGAGTCTGAAAGTTGAACATATTTTGGGGGAGAAATACTCCCTTTAATCCCTAATTCTAAGTACTGGGTGAAAAATAACTTTCCTTGTGCAAATCTAGACAGATGCTTTTGCTTAATGTATTTCACTTTAACACTTAACAATAGAGAGGTACAATCTATCTATTAAACAAAATATTCAACCAGTTACAAGTGCCAATCGTTAGCTACACATTTCTCACCCAACAGAGTCCCTGCATCCTCATGTGGCACCCCAGTGTCAGGGCCAAAGATGCCTGGCACCAAGGACCACAGATTCAAATTTGGGATGCACCATGCACTTCCCATGGAAAAATAGTAAGTGTCATAGTCATAGCTAAGACAATCATAGCACATACCAGGAGCTAGGCATTATTCTAAATACTTTTTGCATATTAACTCACTTATTCTTCACAACTTATGAGGTAGCTGCCATGTTATATGTGAAGAAATTAAGATACAGAGAGATTATGATTGCTCAAGGTCCACAATTAATAGGTAGCAGAGCCAAGATTTGGACCCAAGAATTCTGTTTCCTAAGTTCATGCTCTCAAGCACTAAGCTATGCAGTGTGCGTGAATGTGTGTGTGTCTCCTATATGGACTCCAGGTACAGGTATCTGAGGGATACAGTGGAATTAAATAGACTATGTTGGACCAACATGGGCACCTGGTCATCTTTAATTAGAATTTTTCTACAGAAATCCATCCTAGTTCCATCTGAACAACTGACTTATGATCTCATCTTTGGGAAATGAATGAACAAACTAATGGCCTAAAACCAAATCTTGTTTGTTGCCTTCTCTCTCATTCTTCTTTTGGGGGAGAAGGGGTAGGGTTGGGAAACTAGACTAACATGTGCCAGGTTTTCCAAACCGCTCAGTTGGTGTCACACCAGTGTGCTTGAGAAAAACAGCCAAAATTAGGGTTAAATATAACGAAGAACAGGTTTTGAAAAGTGTTCTACTCCATACTAAATCATCTCGGTTTGACCCTGGAGGCCATCTGTGGACACATCTTTGAGAGTCCTCAAGACCTTTACAATAATTTCTTAATTATTATTTTCATGGTAATTAAAAAATATAAAGTAGGCACATTCTGGGTCACCTGGATGATCACCATGTAACCTGAATTCTGTCAATGTGGTCTCATGGTCCTCATTTGCATTGGTGCCAACAATCCCTTGTGGCCAAGTGGAACTGTGGTAATTTCTAAAGGCTAATGGGATGAGAAATGGAGAGGGCACTCAGCAGTAAATAATACACCAAATGAAGGCCAATGTAGCAAAGAATCAGAGGTACAAAAGGAAATACAAAGTGCTAAATACTAAAAGAAAATAGGGAGAAATAGTTTCTTATCATCTAAGAATGAAAAAAGCATAACATGGCACAAAACCCAGAAACCATTAGAAAAAAAACCGATAAGATCAATTGCATAAAAAATTAAAACTTTTTTTTAAAATCAGAGAATGAGTCAGGAAAATTTTTGCAGGGATTGACGAGGCTAACGTGATGCCTTCCCCAAGGACCCTGAAAACTCATCTTCCTGTACAACTACTGCCTCCATCCTTCTGGGAGGAAAACTGTAAGGTAAGCTTGAAACAGAAAATATTCAGAGACAGATTTTCCTCATGAAAACATAGGGAGCAGTTAGTTTATTGTGTCATAACTATTGCCCAGTCATCCCCACATTGTATCTGCCAGGAGCAGATTATGGAATCTACAATCATAATTTATGTTCTTAATCTCTCAGTGATAAGGATATGCTTAGCATATACCTATATCAAGAAGAGAGAGAGGATCAACATCTACTAGGCTCATTTCTGAGTATCTCATCCCCTTAATAATGCTATAAGGTAGAGGTACCTGAGCACATTGTAGCTCAGAGATGTTGCATAACTTGCCCAATGACAAACACATGGAAGGTGGAAGAGATGGGCTGCAAATCCACCTCTTTCTTACCACAGCCCATGCTCTTTCTGCTACTCTACACCACCCACTCTATGCCTCCTATAACTACAGAACTCTTCCGAAGCTTCTAGGCAGTTGGCCTCCAGCCACCCTTAAGGTAATGAGTATTTAAATGATCAGAAAGTGGCACTGAAGGAATCTTAAAAACTATATGCTCTACTATCCTCTCACTTTATCTCACTTGTAGATAAACTGTCTCTTTTAAGCATCTAAAGGTGCCTACAAGCAGCAAGCCCTAGACATTCTGAGACCTGATGAAAGTCAAATTTTTGTAAACATCAAAATTATTTTCCAACTGTAGCCTACAGGGGTGCAGATGCATTTTCATTTATGTCTCAAATTGGTCACTAAGGAATTTTTTTAATTCTTTCAGAGCACCAAGATACCATTTATTGCCTTTCAATCTAAAAAAGTATTCCTCTACAGGGAGAATCTGTAAATGGACCTTGGCACTAAGCCAAAGCAGTCCCAACCTTCATTTTCCATGTGGCATTCTGTGCCCTCTGACAGTCTTGTCAAGATTCACAACTTTACTCTCTCTGGTTCTCTAGTGACATTCAGGGTCTTACTCCACTTACTGACCCTAGTGGATTTCCTATGTAGACATGGAGTCTGGGGGCAGATGTAGCTGAATGACTGAAAGCAAATGGAAATATGTTGTTAGTACAGATAGAGCCAGGCTGATCTGGGAGTGTCAGTAAAATAAGAATAATATAACAGCAATTTAACAAGTATCAAAATTATGCTCAAGTACCTCCACCTTATAGCATTATTAAGAGGCTGAGAGGTTCAGGACTGAGCCTAGTAGATGTTGGTCCTCTCTTCTCGAAGTAGGTATATACTGAGCTCATCATTAGCCATGACAGATTAAGAACTGGGTAAGGGCCGGGCCCGGTGGCTCACGCCTGTAATCCCAGCACTTTGGGAGGCCGAGGCGGGTGGATCACGAGGTCAAGAGATCGAGACCATCCTGGTCAACATGGTGAAACCCCGTCTCTACTAAAAATACAAAAATCAGCTGGGCGTGGTGGCGCGTGCCTGTAATCCCAGCTACTCAGGAGGCTGAGGCAGGAGAATTGCCTGAACCCAGGAGGCGGAGGTTGCGGTGAGCCGAGATCACGCCATTGCACTCCAGCCTGGGTAACAAGAGGGAAACTCCGTCTCAAAAAAAAAAAAAAAAAAAAAAAAAGAACTGGGTAAGGCATTATGGGAGCAGAAGTGGGAAGTACAAAACTCCTTGACAAGGGGTGTCAACAAGAGTGAGAGAGAGGTCAGGGCATGAGGAATAGACATAAATTTTTCAAGTAATAAGAAGGGGAAGGGCATTCCATGTTACTGAAAGATCAGAAGCCAAGACTTAAGAAAATAGGTCCAAGGCCACAAAAGAGGCATGAGCAGTGGGAAGGAGCCAGAGATGCCTTGTTACACAGCATTGCCTGCTAAGATGTTTGAACTTAACCTATAGGCTACTTGGATCCCGCTGAAGATGTGAAGTGAACAAGAAAGTGACATGATACCATTTACATTGTAGAAAGTTCCCCTGGGGGATGTGGTGGTTGGGAGGGGTGAACAGAACTTGGGCAAGACGAAAAACAGGATGTCTGTGAGGAGATGGTAGCAATAGTCCAGGAAAAGAATTTAAAAGGCTTGGGTTAAGACAGAGGCAGTGAGAAAATGAATTCCAAATGTACACAACAGACAGAATTCACAAGACCTCTCAATGACTGGCTATGGAAGATGTGGAATAAGAAGCATCTCGTATGATTATGTCATTGTAACTGTTGATGGTGGTACCATTAATGGAAAGAGATCATAAAAGAGGGGCAGTTAGTTTGTATGAAGATGAATTGAATTTTGACCCCATTGAGTCTAAAACGAATGCAGAACATTCAGGTAGGGATACAGATATGAGTCTCTAGCACAGGAGACAGATATGTACTAGAAACAAATTTGTGAGTCATAAACATATGAAATTTACAGCAATAGAAGAAAATAGTAAAAAAAAAAATAGAAAAAGTAAATAAAGCAAAAATAAAAGTAGACCTAGATCCAGGCAGAGCACTAAAAAAGGCCAACATTTAAATTAAATATTTCAAATTTTTAGTGATCATAAACCCCATGGAGAATCTACGGAAAATTGTGACTCCACTCCTGACAAAGTGTACATCTGTACAAAATTCTGCATACACTTTTAGAAAGAGGCACAGACCTCTTGATGGTCATCATTTTAAGACTCCCTGTTTTAAGAGCCGAATGGCAGAGCAGGACATGCTAAAGAAGGACAACCAGAAATATTATGGGGCAGCCACAAAATCAGCACTACCACAGAAGGAGGGAGGGCAAGTGTGACCAGGAGAAAGTGAGCAAAGGGAATCGGAGGGTGGGATCACATAGAGCCTGAACACCAGGTTGAGAACTTTGAACTTAATCATAGGAGCAATGTAGAGAAATTGACAAGTTTTACACAGGGGAGCAGCCTTACCTGATTTCCATTTTTACAAGATCATTCTGGCTGCTGGATGATGAGTGCAAGAGAAAAAGATGCATTCATGGCCTTTAGGACATGGTTACCAGAACACATATACTGTGCACACTGACTGCCCAATCTCTAACTTCTTCTACCATTTATATTGTTTCTTCTCACCACTGTAGATAATCTATGTGGCAAGAAATCCCAAGGACAACCTGGTGTCCTACTACCATTTTCAAAGGATGAACAAATTACTCCCTGACCCAGGAAGCTGGGATGAGTACTTTGAAACAGTCCTGGCAGGCAACGGTGAGCCAAGTGCATGAAACCAGCCTTCACCTACATCTGCAAAGGATAAGATTTCCCCATCAAATTCTCCTTCTTGAGAAAAAAAGTCAGTGTAGAAGGGGCTTAGCTTGTCTTGGAGACTAGGACTAGGGGCAGCATCCTGAGAGATGTGGCATAGTCCTGGCTGTCATCTGTGGTCAATGGATTTGTTTCCAATTGTAATATAGCCTCTGAATGAGGTCAAACCAGTATTGTAGGCAAGCCAGCTATATGAGAAGGTCCCAACTCTAAGCCTATGTTAGGTGTTTTACATGCATTAACTTGTTTTATCTTTGGAGTAACCCTATAAGCTTGGTAACAATATTCATCATTTGTAGGTGATGAAACTGAGGCTCAGTGAGTTTGAGTAACTTGCCTATGATTACCCTGCTAGCAAGAGCAGGGGCTAGAATTTGAACATAGGCAGGTTTATTTAAGCTCCAACCCTGTGTGCTTGGCGGCTGAAGTCTTCCCAGTTGCCTGCATGTTCAACTGGAAAGAAAGACATGGTTTAATGTGCATGCAAGTTTTCCAACCATGAACATCATTTGAATTGGTGGTGCAGTGGTGGCCCCGACACTGTAGGATCACAAACGATCACATGCAAAAATGTAGGTCTTTCAATCATGCTTCCACTGTCAAAACTGTGTCTTCACAAGTTTCCTGATGTTTTTCTAAGTCTCAAATGCTGTATATCTTTTAATACATCAATTGTTCTCCTAAAGAAGTCTAAAGAGTACTAAAAGGTGATAAGATTATTGAAGCTGGAAAATAAGTTCATGGAAATTCATCACACTATTTCCTCTACTCATATATATTTGAATACTTTCATAATAAAAACATTTCTCAAAAGTTAAAAATGGTAATTTAAGCAAGGCTTTACAATGTTATACTTATGGGGAAGTACAATATAAATAAAATATCAAATTGGTTTACACCATTAAGTTGAATTGACAAATTTGCATAATTAAAACCTTTAACATTTACACCAGAGCACTTGATTATTCAAGTTAAAAATTTATAGCTGAAACACTTTTGCTGATTATTATTTTCCCATTTATTTATTTTATTGCATTTTAGGTTTTGGGGTACATGTGAAGAAAATGCAAAATTGTTGCATAGGTACACACGTGGCAGTGTGATTTGCTGCCTTCCTACCCATCACATACATCTGGCATCTCTTCCCTTGCTATCAATCCCCAGCTCCCCAAACCCCACCGTCCCTCTCCTATTTCCCCCCAACTGACCCCAGTGTGTAGTTCTCCCTTCCTTGTGTCCATGTGTTCTCATTGTTCAACACCCGCCTATGAGTGAGAACATGCGGTGTTTGATCTTCTGCTCTTCTGTCAGTTTGCTGAGAATGATGGTTTCCAGGTTCATCCATGTCCCTACAAAGGACACAAACTCATCATTTTTGATGGCTGCATAATATTCCATGGTGTATATGTGCCACATTTTCCCTATCCAGTCTATCGTCGATGAGCATTTGGGTTGGTTCCAGGTCTTTGCTATTGTAAACAGTTCTGCAATGAACATTCGTGTGCACGTGTCCTTATAGTAGAACGATTTGTAATACTTTGGATATATACCCAGTAATGGGATTGCTGGGTCAAATGGAATTT